>NW_026688229.1:0-180714 GCF_030445035.2 Dasypus novemcinctus
AGAGCAACCAGGAGGGGCGGGGTTGGGGCGAGTCTGCCGGGGGCGGGGTGAGTGGCGCCTGCGCGCCAGGGCGGCGCTGGGCGTGGCCGGCCCAGCGGGCCGGGGCGCCTGCGCATTTGTCCCGGCTTTGCGGGCGTCAGAGAGCGGGGTACGGCGGCGCGGGAGGCCTAGCGCTTGGCCCTCCCCCTCCCCCACCCCCACCCCGGGCGCCGTCTGGGCGCCCCGAAAGGAGGGGGTCAGGCGGAGGCAGCGGACGGAGCGAGAGGGGGCTTAGATCCCACAGGGCTGTTGGATGCGGCTCTCCCGCTGGCAGGTGTCGGCACTTTTGCTTCCCTCCGCGGTGAGGACCACGTTCTCCTCCCTCTCAGCTGACCTGGGCCGGTCCAACGAATCTGAGCGCAGGTGGCGCACCTGGGCTGAGGCTCAGGTCCCAGCTGGCACGGGGCCTGTCCAGAGACATGCAGAGGCCTGTCTCCTGAGCATGCACGCACCCAGTGCCAGGCTCAGCCGCAGCCAAAGTGACAGAAGAAGAGGCATGTGTAGGGAGGCCCCCCTGCAAGCGACTCCCCCCCCACACACACACACCCCGTGCAAGAGCACGGATTCCCAAGTAGAGCCCACTGGCAGGCCACTGAGCCCCGGAGCCACCTGCCATCAGCAGCGCAGTCCTGGGTGTCCCCGCAGCCCTCAGGAGCACCAGGGCCTGGGGCTCGATCGACCAGGCAGCTGCGCCTCGGCGAGAAGGCCTATCGTCTTTGGTTTGGAAATCTGCACAGTATCCCTGCGGCATTGCCCGCTCTGGTAGCTTGGAACGGCAATCAATAGGAAAATCACCTGGTTGCGTGGCGTGCTGTGGCAGAGGGAAATGTGCTGAAGATGATGGGTTCTCCCTTTTTTTCCCCCACAAACGGATGGGTACGACTCGAGTCAATGCCCAGACAACCCATACGTCCGCTTTGGACGGTCACGATGGCCGCTTAGAATATACCCGGTCCATGGAACACCTGGACCTGTGAGCCCACTTGACCGCAGCGCCTGCCTCAAGTGAGCAGAAATGATTTCCACGCAAGTGAGTCACCACCCAATAGGTAAGCAGTTTCGTTTTGCGTCCCGCGGCCCCAGAGCCGAGAGAAACACTCGTTGGTTGGTACGGTCCCCAAAAAGGAGGGCGAGAGGCGAAAGGGCAGGCTCCTTGCTCAGAGTCGTCGGGGTGCTCTGGGGCCCCTCTCGTCCCAGAAAAGAAAGGCAGAGAAAGAGAGGTCATTGACAAGGGAGAGGGAAGACTCTGGGCCTGTCCTCTCCGGGAGACAGGCCTCTGCAGGCCTGGCCGGGAGCCCAGGCCGGAGCCCGCAGGCCACCGGTGGGAAAGGCCGGGGTTCCACTGACAGAAGCTGGAGGTGACGGCGATGGGAGACAGCATGTCTGTGACCATTGCCATGGGAGAGACCTGCAGGGCAACGCCGGCCGGCCCTAGCTAGGCCCCCGCTTGAGGAGGCCTCGGGGACTTTGGTTGGCGAGGAAACCCCCGTCTTCAGACGGGTCTGGCAGCCTGGCCCAACCCAGACCCTTGGCCTGGGCCAGGTGAGCTATGGCATGGAGAGGGGGCTCTCCCAGCAGCCCCAGATCTGGCCCAGGGGTCCCTTCCCCCACAGCCCCTTCTGCAAGGGGCCCTGCCCCTCCCCCTGCCTTAGAACTCAGCCCTCTGCCCCCCAGCAAGTGTCAGCAAGGAACTCTTCCTATCCAACAGTGGCCCCTAGCGGTGGAAGCTTTGCCTCTGACTTTGGGCACCGGAGCCGCTCTCTTGTTCCTGGAGCTTCTTCTGTCTCTTGGCTTTTCACCAGACAGACAGGAGGGAACAACTGTCCAGGACAGCATAGCAGAACTTCTCTCCTAGCCCAGTCCCCAACCAGCAGGCTCCGCCCACGTCGGCGACCCCTTCCGTCGCGTCCCCGTGGCCTCCTGCTGGCATTCGGTGTATACATTTTGGAACCCCGCTTCCCCCGGCGCTGGAGGTTTTCCTGGCAGTGGACGCGCTCCCCGAAGTGCATCGGGTGGGTTTGGGCAGGATGCCTATTGGCCGCATCTGTCCCGGCACTGCCACTGGGGACAACTCCCGAGTGCAGAAAACGCCTCCCCTCCCCCCCCAATCCATCACAACTGTCTTCCCACTCCCGGGCTTGGGCAACTCCCGCCAGTGGCCACCGTCTCCAGAGCAACCAGGAGGGGCGGGGTTGGGGCGAGTCTGCCGGGGGCGGGGTGAGTGGCGCCTGCGCGCCAGGGCGGCGCTGGGCGTGGCCGGCCCAGCGGGCCGGGGCGCCTGCGCATTTGTCCCGGCTTTGCGGGCGTCAGAGAGCGGGGTACGGCGGCGCGGGAGGCCTAGCGCTTGGCCCTCCCCCTCCCCCACCCCCACCCCGGGCGCCGTCTGGGCGCCCCGAAAGGAGGGGGTCAGGCGGAGGCAGCGGACGGAGCGAGAGGGGGCTTAGATCCCACAGGGCTGTTGGATGCGGCTCTCCCGCTGGCAGGTGTCGGCACTTTTGCTTCCCTCCGCGGTGAGGACCACGTTCTCCTCCCTCTCAGCTGACCTGGGCCGGTCCAACGAATCTGAGCGCAGGTGGCGCACCTGGGCTGAGGCTCAGGTCCCAGCTGGCACGGGGCCTGTCCAGAGACATGCAGAGGCCTGTCTCCTGAGCATGCACGCACCCAGTGCCAGGCTCAGCCGCAGCCAAAGTGACAGAAGAAGAGGCATGTGTAGGGAGGCCCCCCTGCAAGCGACTCCCCCCCCACACACACACACCCCGTGCAAGAGCACGGATTCCCAAGTAGAGCCCACTGGCAGGCCACTGAGCCCCGGAGCCACCTGCCATCAGCAGCGCAGTCCTGGGTGTCCCCGCAGCCCTCAGGAGCACCAGGGCCTGGGGCTCGATCGACCAGGCAGCTGCGCCTCGGCGAGAAGGCCTATCGTCTTTGGTTTGGAAATCTGCACAGTATCCCTGCGGCATTGCCCGCTCTGGTAGCTTGGAACGGCAATCAATAGGAAAATCACCTGGTTGCGTGGCGTGCTGTGGCAGAGGGAAATGTGCTGAAGATGATGGGTTCTCCCTTTTTTTCCCCCACAAACGGATGGGTACGACTCGAGTCAATGCCCAGACAACCCATACGTCCGCTTTGGACGGTCACGATGGCCGCTTAGAATATACCCGGTCCATGGAACACCTGGACCTGTGAGCCCACTTGACCGCAGCGCCTGCCTCAAGTGAGCAGAAATGATTTCCACGCAAGTGAGTCACCACCCAATAGGTAAGCAGTTTCGTTTTGCGTCCCGCGGCCCCAGAGCCGAGAGAAACACTCGTTGGTTGGTACGGTCCCAAAAAGGAGGGCGAGAGGCGAAAGGGCAGGCTCCTTGCTCAGAGTCGTCGGGGTGCTCTGGGGCCCCTCTCGTCCCAGAAAAGAAAGGCAGAGAAAGAGAGGTCATTGACAAGGGAGAGGGAAGACTCTGGGCCTGTCCTCTCCGGGAGACAGGCCTCTGCAGGCCTGGCCGGGAGCCCAGGCCGGAGCCCGCAGGCCACCGGTGGGAAAGGCCGGGGTTCCACTGACAGAAGCTGGAGGTGACGGCGATGGGAGACAGCATGTCTGTGACCATTGCCATGGGAGAGACCTGCAGGGCAACGCCGGCCGGCCCTAGCTAGGCCCCCGCTTGAGGAGGCCTCGGGGACTTTGGTTGGCGAGGAAACCCCCGTCTTCAGACGGGTCTGGCAGCCTGGCCCAACCCAGACCCTTGGCCTGGGCCAGGTGAGCTATGGCATGGAGAGGGGGCTCTCCCAGCAGCCCCAGATCTGGCCCAGGGGTCCCTTCCCCCACAGCCCCTTCTGCAAGGGGCCCTGCCCCTCCCCCTGCCTTAGAACTCAGCCCTCTGCCCCCCAGCAAGTGTCAGCAAGGAACTCTTCCTATCCAACAGTGGCCCCTAGCGGTGGAAGCTTTGCCTCTGACTTTGGGCACCGGAGCCGCTCTCTTGTTCCTGGAGCTTCTTCTGTCTCTTGGCTTTTCACCAGACAGACAGGAGGGAACAACTGTCCAGGACAGCATAGCAGAACTTCTCTCCTAGCCCAGTCCCCAACCAGCAGGCTCCGCCCACGTCGGCGACCCCTTCCGTCGCGTCCCCGTGGCCTCCTGCTGGCATTCGGTGTATACATTTTGGAACCCCGCTTCCCCCGGCGCTGGAGGTTTTCCTGGCAGTGGACGCGCTCCCCGAAGTGCATCGGGTGGGTTTGGGCAGGATGCCTATTGGCCGCATCTGTCCCGGCACTGCCACTGGGGACAACTCCCGAGTGCAGAAAACGCCTCCCCTCCCCCCCCCAATCCATCACAACTGTCTTCCCACTCCCGGGCTTGGGCACCTCCCGCCAGTGGCCACCGTCTCCAGAGCAACCAGGAGGGGCGGGGTCGGGGCGAGTCTGCCGGGGGCGGGGTGAGTGGCGCCTGCGCGCCAGGGCGGCGCTGGGCGTGGCCGGCCCAGCGGGCCGGGGCGCCTGCGCATTTGTCCCGGCTTTGCGGGCGTCAGAGAGCGGGGTACGGCGGCGCGGGAGGCCTAGCGCTTGGCCCTCCCCCTCCCCCACCCCCACCCCGGGCGCCGTCTGGGCGCCCCGAAAGGAGGGGGTCAGGCGGAGGCAGCGGACGGAGCGAGAGGGGGCTTAGATCCCACAGGGCTGTTGGATGCGGCTCTCCCGCTGGCAGGTGTCGGCACTTTTGCTTCCCTCCGCGGTGAGGACCACGTTCTCCTCCCTCTCAGCTGACCTGGGCCGGTCCAACGAATCTGAGCGCAGGTGGCGCACCTGGGCTGAGGCTCAGGTCCCAGCTGGCACGGGGCCTGTCCAGAGACATGCAGAGGCCTGTCTCCTGAGCATGCACGCACCCAGTGCCAGGCTCAGCCGCAGCCAAAGTGACAGAAGAAGAGGCATGTGTAGGGAGGCCCCCCTGCAAGCGACTCCCCCCACACACACACACACCCCGTGCAAGAGCACGGATTCCCAAGTAGAGCCCACTGGCAGGCCACTGAGCCCCGGAGCCACCTGCCATCAGCAGCGCAGTCCTGGGTGTCCCCGCAGCCCTCAGGAGCACCAGGGCCTGGGGCTCGATCGACCAGGCAGCTGCGCCTCGGCGAGAAGGCCTATCGTCTTTGGTTTGGAAATCTGCACAGTATCCCTGCGGCATTGCCCGCTCTGGTAGCTTGGAACGGCAATCAATAGGAAAATCACCTGGTTGCGTGGCGTGCTGTGGCAGAGGGAAATGTGCTGAAGATGATGGGTTCTCCCTTTTTTTCCCCCACAAACGGATGGGTACGACTCGAGTCAATGCCCAGACAACCCATACGTCCGCTTTGGACGGTCACGATGGCCGCTTAGAATATACCCGGTCCATGGAACACCTGGACCTGTGAGCCCACTTGACCGCAGCGCCTGCCTCAAGTGAGCAGAAATGATTTCCACGCAAGTGAGTCACCACCCAATAGGTAAGCAGTTTCGTTTTGCGTCCCGCGGCCCCAGAGCCGAGAGAAACACTCGTTGGTTGGTACGGTCCCAAAAAGGAGGGCGAGAGGCGAAAGGGCAGGCTCCTTGCTCAGAGTCGTCGGGGTGCTCTGGGGCCCCTCTCGTCCCAGAAAAGAAAGGCAGAGAAAGAGAGGTCATTGACAAGGGAGAGGGAAGACTCTGGGCCTGTCCTCTCCGGGAGACAGGCCTCTGCAGGCCTGGCCGGGAGCCCAGGCCGGAGCCCGCAGGCCACCGGTGGGAAAGGCCGGGGTTCCACTGACAGAAGCTGGAGGTGACGGCGATGGGAGACAGCATGTCTGTGACCATTGCCATGGGAGAGACCTGCAGGGCAACGCCGGCCGGCCCTAGCTAGGCCCCCGCTTGAGGAGGCCTCGGGGACTTTGGTTGGCGAGGAAACCCCCGTCTTCAGACGGGTCTGGCAGCCTGGCCCAACCCAGACCCTTGGCCTGGGCCAGGTGAGCTATGGCATGGAGAGGGGGCTCTCCCAGCAGCCCCAGATCTGGCCCAGGGGTCCCTTCCCCCACAGCCCCTTCTGCAAGGGGCCCTGCCCCTCCCCCTGCCTTAGAACTCAGCCCTCTGCCCCCCAGCAAGTGTCAGCAAGGAACTCTTCCTATCCAACAGTGGCCCCTAGCGGTGGAAGCTTTGCCTCTGACTTTGGGCACCGGAGCCGCTCTCTTGTTCCTGGAGCTTCTTCTGTCTCTTGGCTTTTCACCAGACAGACAGGAGGGAACAACTGTCCAGGACAGCATAGCAGAACTTCTCTCCTAGCCCAGTCCCCAACCAGCAGGCTCCGCCCACGTCGGCGACCCCTTCCGTCGCGTCCCCGTGGCCTCCTGCTGGCATTCGGTGTATACATTTTGGAACCCCGCTTCCCCCGGCGCTGGAGGTTTTCCTGGCAGTGGACGCGCTCCCCGAAGTGCATCGGGTGGGTTTGGGCAGGATGCCTATTGGCCGCATCTGTCCCGGCACTGCCACTGGGGACAACTCCCGAGTGCAGAAAACGCCTCCCCTCCCCCCCCCAATCCATCACAACTGTCTTCCCACTCCCGGGCTTGGGCAACTCCCGCCAGTGGCCACCGTCTCCAGAGCAACCAGGAGGGGCGGGGTCGGGGCGAGTCTGCCGGGGGCGGGGTGAGTGGCGCCTGCGCGCCAGGGCGGCGCTGGGCGTGGCCGGCCCAGCGGGCCGGGGCGCCTGCGCATTTGTCCCGGCTTTGCGGGCGTCAGAGAGCGGGGTACGGCGGTGCGGGAGGCCTAGCGCTTGGCCCTCCCCCTCCCCCACCCCCACCCCGGGCGCCGTCTGGGCGCCCCGAAAGGAGGGGGTCAGGCGGAGGCAGCGGACGGAGCGAGAGGGGGCTTAGATCCCACAGGGCTGTTGGATGCGGCTCTCCCGCTGGCAGGTGTCGGCACTTTTGCTTCCCTCCGCGGTGAGGACCACGTTCTCCTCCCTCTCAGCTGACCTGGGCCGGTCCAACGAATCTGAGCGCAGGTGGCGCACCTGGGCTGAGGCTCAGGTCCCAGCTGGCACGGGGCCTGTCCAGAGACATGCAGAGGCCTGTCTCCTGAGCATGCACGCACCCAGTGCCAGGCTCAGCCGCAGCCAAAGTGACAGAAGAAGAGGCATGTGTAGGGAGGCCCCCCTGCAAGCGACTCCCCCCCCACACACACACACCCCGTGCAAGAGCACGGATTCCCAAGTAGAGCCCACTGGCAGGCCACTGAGCCCCGGAGCCACCTGCCATCAGCAGCGCAGTCCTGGGTGTCCCCGCAGCCCTCAGGAGCACCAGGGCCTGGGGCTCGATCGACCAGGCAGCTGCGCCTCGGCGAGAAGGCCTATCGTCTTTGGTTTGGAAATCTGCACAGTATCCCTGCGGCATTGCCCGCTCTGGTAGCTTGGAACGGCAATCAATAGGAAAATCACCTGGTTGCGTGGCGTGCTGTGGCAGAGGGAAATGTGCTGAAGATGATGGGTTCTCCCTTTTTTTCCCCCACAAACGGATGGGTACGACTCGAGTCAATGCCCAGACAACCCATACGTCCGCTTTGGACGGTCACGATGGCCGCTTAGAATATACCCGGTCCATGGAACACCTGGACCTGTGAGCCCACTTGACCGCAGCGCCTGCCTCAAGTGAGCAGAAATGATTTCCACGCAAGTGAGTCACCACCCAATAGGTAAGCAGTTTCGTTTTGCGTCCCGCGGCCCCAGAGCCGAGAGAAACACTCGTTGGTTGGTACGGTCCCAAAAAGGAGGGCGAGAGGCGAAAGGGCAGGCTCCTTGCTCAGAGTCGTCGGGGTGCTCTGGGGCCCCTCTCGTCCCAGAAAAGAAAGGCAGAGAAAGAGAGGTCATTGACAAGGGAGAGGGAAGACTCTGGGCCTGTCCTCTCCGGGAGACAGGCCTCTGCAGGCCTGGCCGGGAGCCCAGGCCGGAGCCCGCAGGCCACCGGTGGGAAAGGCCGGGGTTCCACTGACAGAAGCTGGAGGTGACGGCGATGGGAGACAGCATGTCTGTGACCATTGCCATGGGAAAGACCTGCAGGGCAACGCCGGCCGGCCCTAGCTA
This sequence comes from Dasypus novemcinctus, assembly GCF_030445035.2. Taxonomy (NCBI): domain Eukaryota; kingdom Metazoa; phylum Chordata; class Mammalia; order Cingulata; family Dasypodidae; genus Dasypus; species Dasypus novemcinctus. The sequence goes on from NW_026688229.1 coordinate 8,104, forward strand.
GGCCCCCGCTTGAGGAGGCCTCGGGGACTTTGGTTGGCGAGGAAACCCCCGTCTTCAGACGGGTCTGGCAGCCTGGCCCAACCCAGACCCTTGGCCTGGGCCAGGTGAGCTATGGCATGGAGAGGGGGCTCTCCCAGCAGCCCCAGATCTGGCCCAGGGGTCCCTTCCCCCACAGCCCCTTCTGCAAGGGGCCCTGCCCCTCCCCCTGCCTTAGAACTCAGCCCTCTGCCCCCCAGCAAGTGTCAGCAAGGAACTCTTCCTATCCAACAGTGGCCCCTAGCGGTGGAAGCTTTGCCTCTGACTTTGGGCACCGGAGCCGCTCTCTTGTTCCTGGAGCTTCTTCTGTCTCTTGGCTTTTCACCAGACAGACAGGAGGGAACAACTGTCCAGGACAGCATAGCAGAACTTCTCTCCTAGCCCAGTCCCCAACCAGCAGGCTCCGCCCACGTCGGCGACACCTTCCGTCGCGTCCCCGTGGCCTCCTGCTGGCATTCGGTGTATACATTTTGGAACCCCGCTTCCCCCGGCGCTGGAGGTTTTCCTGGCAGTGGATGCGCTCCCCGAAGTGCATCGGGTGGGTTTGGGCAGGATGCCTATTGGCCGCATCTGTCCCGGCACTGCCACTGGGGACAACTCCCGAGTGCAGAAAACGCCTCCCCTCCCCCCCCCAATCCATCACAACTGTCTTCCCACTCCCGGGCTTGGGCAACTCCCGCCAGTGGCCACCGTCTCCAGAGCAACCAGGAGGGGCGGGGTCGGGGCGAGTCTGCCGGGGGCGGGGTGAGTGGCGCCTGCGCGCCAGGGCGGCGCTGGGCGTGGCCGGCCCAGCGGGCCGGGGCGCCTGCGCATTTGTCCCGGCTTTGCGGGCGTCAGAGAGCGGGGGTACGGCGGCGCGGGAGGCCTAGCGCTTGGCCCTCCCCCTCCCCCACCCCGAACCCGGGCGCCGTCTGGGCGCCCCGAAAGGAGGGGGTCAGGCGGAGGCAGCGGACGGAGCGAGAGGGGGCTTAGATCCCACAGGGCTGTTGGATGCGGCTCTCCCGCTGGCAGGTGTCGGCACTTTTGCTTCCCTCCGCGGTGAGGACCACGTTCTCCTCCCTCTCAGCTGACCTGGGCCGGTCCAACGAACCTGAGCGCAGGTGGTGCACCTGGGCTGAGGCTCAGGTCCCAGCCGGCACGGGGCCTGTCCAGAGACATGCAGAGGCCTGTCTCCTGAGCATGCACGCACCCAGTGCCAGGCTCAGCCGCAGCCAAAGTGACAGAAGAAGAGGCATGTGTAGGGAGGCCCCCCTGCAAGCGACTCCCCCCCCACACACACACACCCCGTGCAAGAGCACGGATTCCCAAGTAGAGCCCACTGGCAGGCCACTGAGGCCCGGAGCCACCTGCCATCAGCAGCGCAGTCCTGGGTGTCCCCGCAGCCCTCAGGAGCACCAGGGCCTGGGGCTCGATCGACCAGGCAGCTGCGCCTCGGCGAGAAGGCCTATCGGCTTTGGTTTGGAAATCTGGACAGTATCCCCGCGGCATTGCCCGCTCTGGTAGCTTGGAACGGCAATCAATAGGAAAATCACCTGGTTTCGTGGCGTGCTGTGGCAGAGGGAAATGTGCTGAAGATGATGGGTTCTCCCTTTTTTTCCCCCACAAACGGATGGGTACGACTCGAGTCAATGCCCAGACAACCCATACGTCCGCTTTGGACGGTCACGATGGCCGCTTAGAATATACCCGGTCCATGGAACACCTGGACCTGTGAGCCCACTTGACCGCAGCGCCTGCCTCAAGTGAGCAGAAATGATTTCCACGCAAGTGAGTCACCACCCAATAGGTAAGCAGTTTCGTTTTGCGTCCCGCAGCCCCAGAGCCAAGAGAAACACTCGTTGGTTGGTACGGTCCCAAAAAGGAGGGCGAGAGGAGAAAGGGCAGGCTCCTTGCTCAGAGTCGTCGGGGTGCTCTGGGGCCCCTCTCGTCCCAGAAAAGAAACGCAGAGAAAGAGAGGTCATTGACAAGGGAGAGGGAAGACTCTGGGCCTGTCCTCTCCGGGAGACAGGCCTCTGCAGGCCTGGCCGGGAGCCCAGGCCGGAGCCCGCAGGCCACCGGTGGGAAAGGCCGGGGTTCCCCTGACAGAAGCTGGAGGTGACGGCGATGGGAGACAGCATGTCTGTGACCATTGCCGTGGGAGAGACCTGCAGGGCAACGCCGGCCGGCCCTAGCTAGGCCCCCACTTGAGGAGCCTCGGGGACTTTGGTTGGTGAGGAAACCCCCGTCTTCAGACGGGTCTGGCAGCCTGGCCCAACCCAGACCCTTGGCCTGGGCCAGGTGATCTATGGCATGGAGAGGGGGCTCTCCCAGCAGCCCCAGATCTGGCCCAGGGGTCCCTTCCCCCACAGCCCCTTCTGCAAGGGGCCCTGCCCCTCCCCCTGCCTTAGAATTCAGCCCTCAGCCCCCCAGCAAGTGTCAGGAAGGAACTCTTCCTATCCAACAGTGGCCCCTAGCGGTGGAAGCTTTGCCTCTGACTTTGGGCACCGGAGCCGCTCTCTTGTTCCTGGAGCTTCTTCTGTCTCTTGGCTTTTCACCAGACAGACAGGAGGGAACAACTGTCCAGGACAGCATAGCAGAGCTTCTCTCCTAGCCCAGTCCCCACCCAGCAGGCTCCGCCCACGTCGGCGACCCCTTCCGTCGCGTCCCCGTGGCCTCCTGCTGGCATTCGGTGTATACATTTTGGAACCCCGCTTCCCCCGGCGCTGGAGGTTTTCCTGGCAGTGGACGCGCTCCCCGAAGTGCATCGGGTGGGTTTGGGCAGGATGCCTATTGGCCGCATCTGTCCCGGCACTGCCACTGGGGACAACTCCCGAGTGCAGAAAACGCCTCCCCTCCCCCCCCCAATCCATCACAACTGTCTTCCCACTCCCGGGCTTGGGCACCTCCCGCCAGTGGCCACCGTCTCCAGAGCAACCAGGAGGGGCGGGGTCGGGGCGAGTCTGCCGGGGGCAGGGTGAGTGGCGCCTGCGCGCCAGGGCGGCGCTGGGCGTGGCCGGCCCAGCGGGCCGGGGCGCCTGCGCATTTGTCCCGGCTTTGCGGGCGTCAGAGAGCGGGGTACGGCGGCGCGGGAGGCCTAGCGCTTGGCCCTCCCCCTCCCCCACCCCCACCCCGGGCGCCGTCTGGGCGCCCCGAAAGGAGGGGGTCAGGCGGAGGCAGCGGACGGAGCGAGAGGGGGCTTAGATCCCACAGGGCTGTTGGATGCGGCTCTCCCGCTGGCAGGTGTCGGCACTTTTGCTTCCCTCCGCGGTGAGGACCACGTTCTCCTCCCTCTCAGCTGACCTGGGCCGGTCCAACGAACCTGAGCGCAGGTGGTGCACCTGCGCTGGGGCTCAGGTCCCAACCGGCACGGGGCCTGTCCAGAGACATGCAGAAGCCTGTCTCCTGAGCATGCACGCACCCAGTGCCAGGCTCAGCCGCAGCCAAAGTGACAGAAGAAGAGGCATGTGTAGGGAGGCCCCCCTGCAAGCGACTCCCCCCCCCCACACACACACCCCGTGCAAGAGCACGGATTCCCAAGTAGAGCCCACTGGCAGGCCACTGAGGCCCGGAGCCACCTGCCATCAGCAGCGCAGTCCTGGGTGTCCCCGCAGCCCTCAGGAGCACCAGGGCCTGGGGCTCGATCGACCAGGCAGCTGCGCCTCGGCGAGAAGGCCTATCGGCTTTGGTTTGGAAATCTGGACAGTATCCCCGCGGCATTGCCCGTTCTGGTAGCTTGGAACGGCAATCAATAGGAAAATCACCTGGTTGCGTGGCGTGCTGTGGCAGAGGGAAATGTGCTGAAGATGATGGGTTCTCCCTTTTTTTCGGATGGGTACGACTCGAGTCAATGCCCAGACAACCCATACGTCCGCTTTGGACGGTCACGATGGCCGCTTAGAATATACCCGGTCCATGGAACACCTGGACCTGTGAGCCCACTTGACCGCAGCGCCTGCCTCAAGTGAGCAGAAATGATTTCCACGCAAGTGAGTCACCACCCAATAGGTAAGCAGTTTCGTTTTGCGTCCCGCGGCCCCAGAGCCGAGAGAAACACTCGTTGGTTGGTACGGTCCCAAAAAGGAGGGCGAGAGGCGAAAGGGCAGGCTCCTTGCTCAGAGTCGTCGGGGTGCTCTGGGGCCCCTCTCGTCCCAGAAAAGAAAGGCAGAGAAAGAGAGGTCATTGACAAGGGAGAGGGAAGACTCTGGGCCTGTCCTCTCCGGGAGACAGGCCTCTGCAGGCCTGGCCGGGAGCCCAGGCCGGAGCCCGCAGGCCACCGGTGGGAAAGGCCGGGGTTCCACTGACAGAAGCTGGAGGTGACGGCGATGGGAGACAGCATGTCTGTGACCATTGCCATGGGAGAGACCTGCAGGGCAACGCCGGCCGGCCCTAGCTAGGCCCCCGCTTGAGGAGGCCTCGGGGACTTTGGTTGGCGAGGAAACCCCCGTCTTCAGACGGGTCTGGCAGCCTGGCCCAACCCAGACCCTTGGCCTGGGCCAGGTGAGCTATGGCATGGAGAGGGGGCTCTCCCAGCAGCCCCAGATCTGGCCCAGGGGTCCCTTCCCCCACAGCCCCTTCTGCAAGGGGCCCTGCCCCTCCCCCTGCCTTAGAACTCAGCCCTCTGCCCCCCAGCAAGTGTCAGCAAGGAACTCTTCCTATCCAACAGTGGCCCCTAGCGGTGGAAGCTTTGCCTCTGACTTTGGGCACCGGAGCCGCTCTCTTGTTCCTGGAGCTTCTTCTGTCTCTTGGCTTTTCACCAGACAGACAGGAGGGAACAACTGTCCAGGACAGCATAGCAGAACTTCTCTCCTAGCCCAGTCCCCAACCAGCAGGCTCCGCCCACGTCGGCGACCCCTTCCGTCGCGTCCCCGTGGCCTCCTGCTGGCATTCGGTGTATACATTTTGGAACCCCGCTTCCCCCGGCGCTGGAGGTTTTCCTGGCAGTGGACGCGCTCCCCGAAGTGCATCGGGTGGGTTTGGGCAGGATGCCTATTGGCCGCATCTGTCCCGGCACTGCCACTGGGGACAACTCCCGAGTGCAGAAAACGCCTCCCCTCCCCCCCCCAATCCATCACAACTGTCTTCCCACTCCCGGGCTTGGGCAACTCCCGCCAGTGGCCACCGTCTCCAGAGCAACCAGGAGGGGCGGGGTCGGGGCGAGTCTGCCGGGGGCGGGGTGAGTGGCGCCTGCGCGCCAGGGCGGCGCTGGGCGTGGCCGGCCCAGCGGGCCGGGGCGCCTGCGCATTTGTCCCGGCTTTGCGGGCGTCAGAGAGCGTGGTACGGCGGTGCGGGAGGCCTAGCGCTTGGCCCTCCCCCTCCCCCACCCCCACCCCGGGCGCCGTCTGGGCGCCCCGAAAGGAGGGGGTCAGGCGGAGGCAGCGGACGGAGCGAGAGGGGGCTTAGATCCCACAGGGCTGTTGGATGCGGCTCTCCCGCTGGCAGGTGTCGGCACTTTTGCTTCCCTCCGCGGTGAGGACCACGTTCTCCTCCCTCTCAGCTGACCTGGGCCGGTCCAACGAATCTGAGCGCAGGTGGCGCACCTGGGCTGAGGCTCAGGTCCCAGCTGGCACGGGGCCTGTCCAGAGACATGCAGAGGCCTGTCTCCTGAGCATGCACGCACCCAGTGCCAGGCTCAGCCGCAGCCAAAGTGACAGAAGAAGAGGCATGTGTAGGGAGGCCCCTCTGCAAGCGACTCCCCCCCCACACACACACACCCCGTGCAAGAGCACGGATTCCCAAGTAGAGCCCACTGGCAGGCCACTGAGCCCCGGAGCCACCTGCCATCAGCAGCGCAGTCCTGGGTGTCCCCGCAGCCCTCAGGAGCACCAGGGCCTGGGGCTCGATCGACCAGGCAGCTGCGCCTCGGCGAGAAGGCCTATCGTCTTTGGTTTGGAAATCTGCACAGTATCCCTGCGGCATTGCCCGCTCTGGTAGCTTGGAACGGCAATCAATAGGAAAATCACCTGGTTGCGTGGCGTGCTGTGGCAGAGGGAAATGTGCTGAAGATGATGGGTTCTCCCTTTTTTTCCCCCACAAACGGATGGGTACGACTCGAGTCAATGCCCAGACAACCCATACGTCCGCTTTGGACGGTCACGATGGCCGCTTAGAATATACCCGGTCCATGGAACACCTGGACCTGTGAGCCCACTTGACCGCAGCGCCTGCCTCAAGTGAGCAGAAATGATTTCCACGCAAGTGAGTCACCACCCAATAGGTAAGCAGTTTCGTTTTGCGTCCCGCGGCCCCAGAGCCGAGAGAAACACTCGTTGGTTGGTACGGTCCCAAAAAGGAGGGCGAGAGGCGAAAGGGCAGGCTCCTTGCTCAGAGTCGTCGGGGTGCTCTGGGGCCCCTCTCGTCCCAGAAAAGAAAGGCAGAGAAAGAGAGGTCATTGACAAGGGAGAGGGAAGACTCTGGGCCTGTCCTCTCCGGGAGACAGGCCTCTGCAGGCCTGGCCGGAAGCCCAGGCCGGAGCCCGCAGGCCACCGGTGGGAAAGGCCGGGGTTCCACTGACAGAAGCTGGAGGTGACGGCGATGGGAGACAGCATGTCTGTGACCATTGCCATGGGAAAGACCTGCAGGGCAACGCCGGCCGGCCCTAGCTAGGCCCCCGCTTGAGGAGGCCTCGGGGACTTTGGTTGGCGAGGAAACCCCCGTCTTCAGACGGGTCTGGCAGCCTGGCCCAACCCAGACCCTTGGCCTGGGCCAGGTGAGCTATGGCATGGAGAGGGGGCTCTCCCAGCAGCCCCAGATCTGGCCCAGGGGTCCCTTCCCCCACAGCCCCTTCTGCAAGGGGCCCTGCCCCTCCCCCTGCCTTAGAACTCAGCCCTCTGCCCCCCAGCAAGTGTCAGCAAGGAACTCTTCCTATCCAACAGTGGCCCCTAGCGGTGGAAGCTTTGCCTCTGACTTTGGGCACCGGAGCCGCTCTCTTGTTCCTGGAGCTTCTTCTGTCTCTTGGCTTTTCACCAGACAGACAGGAGGGAACAACTGTCCAGGACAGCATAGCAGAACTTCTCTCCTAGCCCAGTCCCCAACCAGCAGGCTCCGCCCACGTCGGCGACACCTTCCGTCGCGTCCCCGTGGCCTCCTGCTGGCATTCGGTGTATACATTTTGGAACCCCGCTTCCCCCGGCGCTGGAGGTTTTCCTGGCAGTGGATGCGCTCCCCGAAGTGCATCGGGTGGGTTTGGGCAGGATGCCTATTGGCCGCATCTGTCCCGGCACTGCCACTGGGGACAACTCCCGAGTGCAGAAAACGCCTCCCCTCCCCCCCCCAATCCATCACAACTGTCTTCCCACTCCCGGGCTTGGGCAACTCCCGCCAGTGGCCACCGTCTCCAGAGCAACCAGGAGGGGCGGGGTCGGGGCGAGTCTGCCGGGGGCGGGGTGAGTGGCGCCTGCGCGCCAGGGCGGCGCTGGGCGTGGCCGGCCCAGCGGGCCGGGGCGCCTGCGCATTTGTCCCGGCTTTGCGGGCGTCAGAGAGCGGGGTACGGCGGCGCGGGAGGCCTAGCGCTTGGCCCTCCCCCTCCCCCACCCCGAACCCGGGCGCCGTCTGGGCGCCCCGAAAGGAGGGGGTCAGGCGGAGGCAGCGGACGGAGCGAGAGGGGGCTTAGATCCCACAGGGCTGTTGGATGCGGCTCTCCCGCTGGCAGGTGTCGGCACTTTTGCTTCCCTCCGCGGTGAGGACCACGTTCTCCTCCCTCTCAGCTGACCTGGGCCGGTCCAACGAACCTGAGCGCAGGTGGTGCACCTGGGCTGAGGCTCAGGTCCCAGCCGGCACGGGGCCTGTCCAGAGACATGCAGAGGCCTGTCTCCTGAGCATGCACGCACCCAGTGCCAGGCTCAGCCGCAGCCAAAGTGACAGAAGAAGAGGCATGTGTAGGGAGGCCCCCCTGCAAGCGACTCCCCCCACACACACACACACCCCGTGCAAGAGCACGGATTCCCAAGTAGAGCCCACTGGCAGGCCACTGAGGCCCGGAGCCACCTGCCATCAGCAGCGCAGTCCTGGGTGTCCCCGCAGCCCTCAGGAGCACCAGGGCCTGGGGCTCGATCGACCAGGCAGCTGCGCCTCGGCGAGAAGGCCTATCGGCTTTGGTTTGGAAATCTGGACAGTATCCCCGCGGCATTGCCCGCTCTGGTAGCTTGGAACGGCAATCAATAGGAAAATCACCTGGTTTCGTGGCGTGCTGTGGCAGAGGGAAATGTGCTGAAGATGATGGGTTCTCCCTTTTTTTCCCCCACAAACGGATGGGTACGACTCGAGTCAATGCCCAGACAACCCATACGTCCGCTTTGGACGGTCACGATGGCCGCTTAGAATATACCCGGTCCATGGAACACCTGGACCTGTGAGCCCACTTGACCGCAGCGCCTGCCTCAAGTGAGCAGAAATGATTTCCACGCAAGTGAGTCACCACCCAATAGGTAAGCAGTTTCGTTTTGCGTCCCGCAGCCCCAGAGCCAAGAGAAACACTCGTTGGTTGGTACGGTCCCAAAAAGGAGGGCGAGAGGAGAAAGGGCAGGCTCCTTGCTCAGAGTCGTCGGGGTGCTCTGGGGCCCCTCTCGTCCCAGAAAAGAAACGCAGAGAAAGAGAGGTCATTGACAAGGGAGAGGGAAGACTCTGGGCCTGTCCTCTCCGGGAGACAGGCCTCTGCAGGCCTGGCCGGGAGCCCAGGCCGGAGCCCGCAGGCCACCGGTGGGAAAGGCCGGGGTTCCCCTGACAGAAGCTGGAGGTGACGGCGATGGGAGACAGCATGTCTGTGACCATTGCCGTGGGAGAGACCTGCAGGGCAACGCCGGCCGGCCCTAGCTAGGCCCCCACTTGAGGAGGCCTCGGGGACTTTGGTTGGTGAGGAAACCCCCGTCTTCAGACGGGTCTGGCAGCCTGGCCCAACCCAGACCCTTGGCCTGGGCCAGGTGATCTATGGCATGGAGAGGGGGCTCTCCCAGCAGCCCCAGATCTGGCCCAGGGGTCCCTTCCCCCACAGCCCCTTCTGCAAGGGGCCCTGCCCCTCCCCCTGCCTTAGAATTCAGCCCTCTGCCCCCCAGCAAGTGTCAGGAAGGAACTCTTCCTATCCAACAGTGGCCCCTAGCGGTGGAAGCTTTGCCTCTGACTTTGGGCACCGGAGCCGCTCTCTTGTTCCTGGAGCTTCTTCTGTCTCTTGGCTTTTCACCAGACAGACAGGAGGGAACAACTGTCCAGGACAGCATAGCAGAGCTTCTCTCCTAGCCCAGTCCCCACCCAGCAGGCTCCGCCCACGTCGGCGACCCCTTCCGTCGCGTCCCCGTGGCCTCCTGCTGGCATTCGGTGTATACATTTTGGAACCCCGCTTCCCCCGGCGCTGGAGGTTTTCCTGGCAGTGGACGCGCTCCCCGAAGTGCATCGGGTGGGTTTGGGCAGGATGCCTATTGGCCGCATCTGTCCCGGCACTGCCACTGGGGACAACTCCCGAGTGCAGAAAACGCCTCCCCTCCCCCCCCCCAATCCATCACAACTGTCTTCCCACTCCCGGGCTTGGGCACCTCCCGCCAGTGGCCACCGTCTCCAGAGCAACCAGGAGGGGCGGGGTCGGGGCGAGTCTGCCGGGGGCAGGGTGAGTGGCGCCTGCGCGCCAGGGCGGCGCTGGGCGTGGCCGGCCCAGCGGGCCGGGGCGCCTGCGCATTTGTCCCGGCTTTGCGGGCGTCAGAGAGCGGGGTACGGCGGCGCGGGAGGCCTAGCGCTTGGCCCTCCCCCTCCCCCACCCCCACCCCGGGCGCCGTCTGGGCGCCCCGAAAGGAGGGGGTCAGGCGGAGGCAGCGGACGGAGCGAGAGGGGGCTTAGATCCCACAGGGCTGTTGGATGCGGCTCTCCCGCTGGCAGGTGTCGGCACTTTTGCTTCCCTCCGCGGTGAGGACCACGTTCTCCTCCCTCTCAGCTGACCTGGGCCGGTCCAACGAACCTGAGCGCAGGTGGTGCACCTGCGCTGGGGCTCAGGTCCCAACCGGCACGGGGCCTGTCCAGAGACATGCAGAAGCCTGTCTCCTGAGCATGCACGCACCCAGTGCCAGGCTCAGCCGCAGCCAAAGTGACAGAAGAAGAGGCATGTGTAGGGAGGCCCCCCTGCAAGCGACTCCCCCCCCCCACACACACACCCCGTGCAAGAGCACGGATTCCCAAGTAGAGCCCACTGGCAGGCCACTGAGGCCCGGAGCCACCTGCCATCAGCAGCGCAGTCCTGGGTGTCCCCGCAGCCCTCAGGAGCACCAGGGCCTGGGGCTCGATCGACCAGGCAGCTGCGCCTCGGCGAGAAGGCCTATCGGCTTTGGTTTGGAAATCTGGACAGTATCCCCGCGGCATTGCCCGTTCTGGTAGCTTGGAACGGCAATCAATAGGAAAATCACCTGGTTGCGTGGCGTGCTGTGGCAGAGGGAAATGTGCTGAAGATGATGGGTTCTCCCTTTTTTTCCCCCACAAACGGATGGGTACGACTCGAGTCAATGCCCAGACAACCCATACGTCCGCTTTGGACGGTCACGATGGCCGCTTAGAATATACCCGGTCCATGGAACACCTGGACCTGTGAGCCCACTTGACCGCAGCGCCTGCCTCAAGTGAGCAGAAATGATTTCCAAGTGTCTCACCACCCAATAGTTAAGCAGTTTCGTTTTGTCTCCCGCGGCCCCAAAGCCGAGAGAAACGCTCGTTGGTTGGTACGGTCCCAAAAAGGAGGGCGAGAGGAGAAAGGGCAGGCTCCTTGCTCAGAGTCGTCGGGGTGCTCTGGGGCCCCTCTCGTCCCAGAAAAGAAACGCAGAGAAAGAGAGGTCATTGACAAGGGAGAGGGAAGACTCTGGGCCTGTCCTCTCCGGGAGACAGGCCTCTGCAGGCCTGGCCGGGAGCCCAGGCCGGAGCCCGCAGGCCACCGGTGGGAAAGGCCGGGGTTCCCCTGACAGAAGCTGGAGGTGACGGCGATGGGAGACAGCATGTCTGTGACCATTGCCGTGGGAGAGACCTGCAGGGCAACGCCGGCCGGCCCTAGCTAGGCCCCCGCTTGAGGAGGCCTCGGGGACTTTGGTTGGCGAGGAAACCCCCGTCTTCAGACGGGTCTGGCAGCCTGGCCCAACCCAGACCCTTGGCCTGGGCCAGGTGATCTATGGCATGGAGAGGGGGCTCTCCCAGCAGCCCCAGATCTGGCCCAGGGGTCCCTTCCCCCACAGCCCCTTCTGCAAGGGGCCCTGCCCCTCCCGCTGCCTTAGAACTCAGCCCTCTGCCCCCCAGCAAGTGTCAGGAAGGAACTCTTCCTATCCAACAGTGGCCCCTAGCGGTGGAAGCTTTGCCTCTGACTTTGGGCACCGGAGCCGCTCTCTTGTTCCTGGAGCTTCTTCTGTCTCTTGGCTTTTCACCAGACAGACAGGAGGGAACAACTGTCCAGGACAGCATAGCAGAGCTTCTCTCCTAGCCCAGTCCCCACCCAGCAGGCTCCGCCCACGTCAGCGACCCCTTCCGTCGCGTCCCCGTGGCCTCCTGCTGGCATTCGGTGTATACATTTTGGAACCCCGCTTCCCCCGGCGCTGGAGGTTTTCCTGGCAGTGGACGCGCTCCCCGAAGTGCATCGGGTGGGTTTGGGCAGGATGCCTATTGGCCGCATCTGTCCCGGCACTGCCACTGGGGACAACTCCCGAGTGCAGAAATTGCCTCCCCTCCCCCCCCCAATCCATCACAACTGTCTTCCCACTCCCGGGCTTGGGCACCTCCCGCCAGTGGCCACCGTCTCCAGAGCAACCAGGAGGGGCGGGGTCGGGGCGAGTCTGCCGGGGGCGGGGTGAGTGGCGCCTGCGCGCCAGGGCGGCGCTGGGCGTGGCCGGCCCAGCGGGCCGGGGCGCCTGCGCATTTGTCCCGGCTTTGCGGGAGTCAGAGAGCGGGGTACGGTGGCGCGGGAGGCCTAGCGCTTGGCCCTCCCCCTCCCCCACCCCCACCCCGGGCGCCGTCTGGGCGCCCCGAAAGGAGGGGGTCAGGCGGAGGCAGCGGACGGAGCGAGAGGGGGCTTAGATCCCACAGGGCTGTTGGATGCGGCTCTCCCGCTGGCAGGTGTCGGCACTTTTGCTTCCCTCCGCGGTGAGGACCACGTTCTCCTCCCTCTCAGCTGACCTGGGCCGGTCCAACGAACCTGAGCGCAGGTGGTGCACCTGCGCTGGGGCTCAGGTCCCAACCGGCACGGGGCCTGTCCAGAGACATGCAGAAGCCTGTCTCCTGAGCATGCACGCACCCAGTGCCAGGCTCAGCCGCAGCCAAAGTGACAGAAGAAGAGGCATGTGTAGGGAGGCCCCCCTGCAAGCGACTCCCCCCCCACACACACACACCCCGTGCAAGAGCACGGATTCCCAAGTAGAGCCCACTGGCAGGCCACTGAGGCCCGGAGCCACCTGCCATCAGCAGCGCAGTCCTGGGTGTCCCCGCAGCCCTCAGGAGCACCAGGGCCTGGGGCTCGATCGACCAGGCAGCTGCGCCTCGGCGAGAAGGCCTATCGGCTTTGGTTTGGAAATCTGGACAGTATCCCCGCGGCATTGCCCGTTCTGGTAGCTTGGAACGGCAATCAATAGGAAAATCACCTGGTTGCGTGGCGTGCTGTGGCAGAGGGAAATGTGCTGAAGATGATGGGTTCTCCCTTTTTTTCCCCCACAAACGGATGGGTACGACTCGAGTCAATGCCCAGACAACCCATACGTCCGCTTTGGACGGTCACGATGGCCGCTTAGAATATACCCGGTCCATGGAACACCTGGACCTGTGAGCCCACTTGACCGCAGCGCCTGCCTCAAGTGAGCAGAAATGATTTCCACGCAAGTGAGTCACCACCCAATAGGTAAGCAGTTTCGTTTTGCGTCCCGAGGCCCCAGAGCCGAGAGAAACACTCGTTGGTTGGTACGGTCCCAAAAAGGAGGGCGAGAGGCGAAAGGGCAGGCTCCTTGCTCAGAGTCGTCGGGGTGCTCTGGGGCCCCTCTCGTCCCAGAAAAGAAAGGCAGAGAAAGAGAGGTCATTGACAAGGGAGAGGGAAGACTCTGGGCCTGTCCTCTCCGGGAGACAGGCCTCTGCAGGCCTGGCCGGGAGCCCAGGCCGGAGCCCGCAGGCCACCGGTGGGAAAGGCCGGGGTTCCACTGACAGAAGCTGGAGGTGACGGCGATGGGAGACAGCATGTCTGTGACCATTGCCATGGGAGAGACCTGCAGGGCAACGCCGGCCGGCCCTAGCTAGGCCCCCGCTTGAGGAGGCCTCGGGGACTTTGGTTGGCGAGGAAACCCCCGTCTTCAGACGGGTCTGGCAGCCTGGCCCAACCCAGACCCTTGGCCTGGGCCAGGTGAGCTATGGCATGGAGAGGGGGCTCTCCCAGCAGCCCCAGATCTGGCCCAGGGGTCCCTTCCCCCACAGCCCCTTCTGCAAGGGGCCCTGCCCCTCCCGCTGCCTTAGAACTCAGCCCTCTGCCCCCCAGCAAGTGTCAGGAAGGAACTCTTCCTATCCAACAGTGGCCCCTAGCGGTGGAAGCTTTGCCTCTGACTTTGGGCACCGGAGCCGCTCTCTTGTTCCTGGAGCTTCTTCTGTCTCTTGGCTTTTCACCAGACAGACAGGAGGGAACAACTGTCCAGGACAGCATAGCAGAGCTTCTCTCCTAGCCCAGTCCCCACCCAGCAGGCTCCGCCCATGTCGGCGACCCCTTCCGTCGCGTCCCCGTGGCCTCCTGCTGGCATTCGGTGTATACATTTTGGAACCCCGCTTCCCCCGGCGCTGGAGGTTTTCCTGGCAGTGGACGCGCTCCCCGAAGTGCATCGGGTGGGTTTGGGCAGGATGCCTATTGGCCGCATCTGTCCCGGCACTGCCACTGGGGACAACTCCCGAGTGCAGAAAACGCCTCCCCTCCCCCCCCCAATCCATCACAACTGTCTTCCCACTCCCGGGCTTGGGCAACTCCCGCCAGTGGCCACCGTCTCCAGAGCAACCAGGAGGGGCGGGGTCGGGGCGAGTCTGCCGGGGGCGGGGTGAGTGGCGCCTGCGTGCCAGGGCGGCGCTGGGCGTGGCCGGCCCAGCGGGCCGGGGCGCCTGCGCATTTGTCCCGGCTTTGCGGGCGTCAGAGAGCGGGGTACGGCGGCGCGGGAGGCCTAGCGCTTGGCCCTCCCCCTCCCCCACCCCGAACCCGGGCGCCGTCTGGGCGCCCCGAAAGGAGGGGGTCAGGCGGAGGCAGCGGACGGAGCGAGAGGGGGCTTAGATCCCACAGGGCTGTTGGATGCGGCTCTCCCGCTGGCAGGTGTCGGCACTTTTGCTTCCCTCCGCGGTGAGGACCACGTTCTCCTCCCTCTCAGCTGACCTGGGCCGGTCCAACGAACCTGAGCGCAGGTGGTGCACCTGGGCTGAGGCTCAGGTCCCAGCCGGCACGGGGCCTGTCCAGAGACATGCAGAGGCCTGTCTCCTGAGCATGCACGCACCCAGTGCCAGGCTCAGCCGCAGCCAAAGTGACAGAAGAAGAGGCATGTGTAGGGAGGCCCCCCTGCAAGCGACTCCCCCCACACACACACACACCCCGTGCAAGAGCACGGATTCCCAAGTAGAGCCCACTGGCAGGCCACTGAGGCCCGGAGCCACCTGCCATCAGCAGCGCAGTCCTGGGTGTCCCCGCAGCCCTCAGGAGCACCATGGCCTGGGGCTCGATCGACCAGGCAGCTGCGCCTCGGCGAGAAGGCCTATCGGCTTTGGTTTGGAAATCTGGACAGTATCCCCGCGGCATTGCCCGCTCTGGTAGCTTGGAACGGCAATCAATAGGAAAATCACCTGGTTTCGTGGCGTGCTGTGGCAGAGGGAAATGTGCTGAAGATGATGGGTTCTCCCTTTTTTTCCCCCACAAACGGATGGGTACGACTCGAGTCAATGCCCAGACAACCCATACGTCCGCTTTGGACGGTCACGATGGCCGCTTAGAATATACCCGGCCCATGGAACACCTGGACCTGTGAGCCCACTTGACCGCAGCGCCTGCCTCAAGTGAGCAGAAATGATTTCCACGCAAGTGAGTCACCACCCAATAGGTAAGCAGTTTCGTTTTGCGTCCCGCAGCCCCAGAGCCAAGAGAAACACTCGTTGGTTGGTACGGTCCCAAAAAGGAGGGCGAGAGGAGAAAGGGCAGGCTCCTTGCTCAGAGTCGTCGGGGTGCTCTGGGGCCCCTCTCGTCCCAGAAAAGAAACGCAGAGAAAGAGAGGTCATTGACAAGGGAGAGGGAAGACTCTGGGCCTGTCCTCTCCGGGAGACAGGCCTCTGCAGGCCTGGCCGGGAGCCCAGGCCGGAGCCCGCAGGCCACCGGTGGGAAAGGCCGGGGTTCCCCTGACAGAAGCTGGAGGTGACGGCGATGGGAGACAGCATGTCTGTGACCATTGTCGTGGGAGAGACCTGCAGGGCAACGCCGGCCGGCCCTAGCTAGGCCCCCACTTGAGGAGGCCTCGGGGACTTTGGTTGGTGAGGAAACCCCCGTCTTCAGACGGGTCTGGCAGCCTGGCCCAACCCAGACCCTTGGCCTGGGCCAGGTGATCTATGGCATGGAGAGGGGGCTCTCCCAGCAGCCCCAGATCTGGCCCAGGGGTCCCTTCCCCCACAGCCCCTTCTGCAAGGGGCCCTGCCCCTCCCCCTGCCTTAGAACTCAGCCCTCTGCCCCCCAGCAAGTGTCAGGAAGGAACTCTTCCTATCCAACAGTGGCCCCTAGCGGTGGAAGCTTTGCCTCTGACTTTGGGCACCGGAGCCGCTCTCTTGTTCCTGGAGCTTCTTCTGTCTCTTGGCTTTTCACCAGACAGACAGGAGGGAACAACTGTCCAGGACAGCATAGCAGAGCTTCTGTCCTAGCCCAGTCCCCACCCAGCAGGCTCCGCCCACGTCGGCGACCCCTTCCGTCGCGTCCCCGTGGCCTCCTGCTGGCATTCGGTGTATACATTTTGGAACCCCGCTTCCCCCGGCGCTGGAGGTTTTCCTGGCAGTGGACGCGCTCCCCGAAGTGCATCGGGTGGGTTTGGGCAGGATGCCTATTGGCCGCATCTGTCCCGGCACTGCCACTGGGGACAACTCCCGAGTGCAGAAAACGCCTCCCCTCCCCCCCCCAATCCATCACAACTGTCTTCCCACTCCCGGGCTTGGGCACCTCCCGCCAGTGGCCACCGTCTCCAGAGCAACCAGGAGGGGCGGGGTCGGGGCGAGTCTGCCGGGGGCAGGGTGAGTGGCGCCTGCGCGCCAGGGCGGCGCTGGGCGTGGCCGGCCCAGCGGGCCGGGGCGCCTGCGCATTTGTCCCGGCTTTGCGGGCGTCAGAGAGCGGGGTACGGCGGCGCGGGAGGCCTAGCGCTTGGCCCTCCCCCTCCCCCACCCCCACCCCGGGCGCCGTCTGGGCGCCCCGAAAGGAGGGGGTCAGGCGGAGGCAGCGGACGGAGCGAGAGGGGGCTTAGATCCCACAGGGCTGTTGGATGCGGCTCTCCCGCTGGCAGGTGTCGGCACTTTTGCTTCCCTCCGCGGTGAGGACCACGTTCTCCTCCCTCTCAGCTGACCTGGGCCGGTCCAACGAACCTGAGCGCAGGTGGTGCACCTGCGCTGGGGCTCAGGTCCCAACCGGCACGGGGCCTGTCCAGAGACATGCAGAAGCCTGTCTCCTGAGCATGCACGCACCCAGTGCCAGGCTCAGCCGCAGCCAAAGTGACAGAAGAAGAGGCATGTGTAGGGAGGCCCCCCTGCAAGCGACTCCCCCCCCACACACACACACCCCGTGCAAGAGCACGGATTCCCAAGTAGAGCCCACTGGCAGGCCACTGAGGCCCGGAGCCACCTGCCATCAGCAGCGCAGTCCTGGGTGTCCCCGCAGCCCTCAGGAGCACCAGGGCCTGGGGCTCGATCGACCAGGCAGCTGCGCCTCGGCGAGAAGGCCTATCGGCTTTGGTTTGGAAATCTGGACAGTATCCCCGCGGCATTGCCCGCTCTGGTAGCTTGGAACGGCAATCAATAGGAAAATCACCTGGTTGCGTGGCGTGCTGTGGCAGAGGGAAATGTGCTGAAGATGATGGGTTCTCCCTTTTTTTCCCCCACAAACGGATGGGTACGACTCGAGTCAATGCCCAGACAACCCATACGTCCGCTTTGGACGGTCACGATGGCCGCTTAGAATATACCCGGTCCATGGAACACCTGGACCTGTGAGCCCACTTGACCGCAGCGCCTGCCTCAAGTGAGCAGAAATGATTTCCAAGTGTCTCACCACCCAATAGTTAAGCAGTTTCGTTTTGTCTCCCGCGGCCCCCAAAGCCGAGAGAAACGCTCGTTGGTTGGTACGGTCCCAAAAAGGAGGGCGAGAGGAGAAAGGGCAGGCTCCTTGCTCAGAGTCGTCGGGGTGCTCTGGGGCCCCTCTCGTCCCAGAAAAGAAACGCAGAGAAAGAGAGGTCATTGACAAGGGAGAGGGAAGACTCTGGGCCTGTCCTCTCCGGGAGACAGGCCTCTGCAGGCCTGGCCGGGAGCCCAGGCCGGAGCCCGCAGGCCACCGGTGGGAAAGGCCGGGGTTCCCCTGACAGAAGCTGGAGGTGACGGCGATGGGAGACAGCATGTCTGTGACCATTGCCGTGGGAGAGACCTGCAGGGCAACGCCGGCCGGCCCTAGCTAGGCCCCCGCTTGAGGAGGCCTCGGGGACTTTGGTTGGCGAGGAAACCCCCGTCTTCAGACGGGTCTGGCAGCCTGGCCCAACCCAGACCCTTGGCCTGGGCCAGGTGAGCTATGGCATGGAGAGGGGGCTCTCCCAGCAGCCCCAGATCTGGCCCAGGGGTCCCTTCCCCCCACAGCCCCTTCTGCAAGGGGCCCTGCCCCTCCCCCTGCCTTAGAACTCAGCCCTCTGCCCCCCAGCAAGTGTCAGGAAGGAACTCTTCCTATCCAACAGTGGCCCCTAGCGGTGGAAACTTTGCCTCTGACTTTGGGCACCAGAGCCGCTCTCTTGTTCCTGGAGCTTCTTCTGTCTCTTGGCTTTTCACCAGACAGACAGGAGGGAACAACTGTCCAGGACAGCATAGCAGAGCTTCTCTCCTAGCCCAGTCCCCACCCAGCAGGCTCCGCCCACGTCGGCGACCCCTTCCGTCGCGTCCCCGTGGCCTCCTGCTGGCATTCGGTGTATACATTTTGGAACCCCGCTTCCCCCCGGCGCTGGAGGTTTTCCTGGCAGTGGACGCGCTCCCCGAAGTGCATCGGGTGGGTTTGGGCAGGATGCCTATTGGCCGCATCTGTCCCGGCACTGCCACTGGGGACAACTCCCGAGTGCAGAAAACGCCTCCCCTCCCCCCCCAATCCATCACAACTGTCTTCCCACTCCCGGGCTTGGGCACCTCCCGCCAGTGGCCACCGTCTCCAGAGCAACCAGGAGGGGCGTTGTCGGGGCGAGTCTGCCGGGGGCGGGGTGAGTGGCGCCTGCGCGCCAGGGCGGTGCTGGGCGTGGCCGGCGCAGCGGGCCGGGGCGCCTGCGCATTTGTCCCGGCTTTGCGGGCGTCAGAGAGCGGGGTACGGCGGCGCGGGAGGCCTAGCGCTTGGCCCTCCCCCTCCCCCACCCCCACCCCGGGCGCCGTCTGGGCGCCCCAAAAGGAGGGGGTCAGGCGGAGGCAGCGGACGGAGCGAGAGGGGGCTTAGATCCCACAGGGCTGTTGGATGCGGCTCTCCCGCTGGCAGGTGTCGGCACTTTTGCTTCCCTCCGCGGTGAGGACCACGTTCTCCTCCCTCTCAGCTGACCTGGGCCGGTCCACGCGAACCTGAGCGCAGGTGGTGCACCTGCGCTGGGGCTCAGGTCCCAACCGGCACGGGGCCTGTCCAGAGACATGCAGAAGCCTGTCTCCTGAGCATGCACGCACCCAGTGCCAGGCTCAGCCGCAGCCAAAGTGACAGAAGAAGAGGCATGTGTAGGGAGGCCCCCCTGCAAGCGACTCCCCCCCACACACACACACACCCCGTGCAAGAGCACGGATTCCCAAGTAGAGCCCACTGGCAGGCCACTGAGGCCCGGAGCCACCTGCCATCAGCAGCGCAGTCCTGGGTGTCCCCGCAGCCCTCAGGAGCACCAGGGCCTGGGGCTCGATCGACCAGGCAGCTGCGCCTCGGCGAGAAGGCCTATCGGCTTTGGTTTGGAAATCTGGACAGTATCCCCGCGGCATTGCCCGCTCTGGTAGCTTGGAACGGCAATCAATAGGAAAATCACCTGGTTGCGTGGCGTGCTGTGGCAGAGGGAAATGTGCTGAAGATGATGGGTTCTCCCTTTTTTTCCCCCACAAACGGATGGGTACGACTTGAGTCAATGCCCAGACAACCCATACGTCCGCTTTGGACGGTCACGATGGCCGCTTAGAATATACCCGGTCCATGGAACACCTGGACCTGTGAGCCCACTTGACCGCAGCGCCTGCCTCAAGTGAGCAGAAATGATTTCCACGCAAGTGAGTCACCACCCAATAGGTAAGCAGTTTCGTTTTGCGTCCCGCAGCCCCAGAACCAAGAGAAACACTCGTTGGTTGGTACGGTCCCAAAAAGGAGGGCGAGAGGAGAAAGGGCAGGCTCCTTGCTCAGAGTCGTCGGGGTGCTCTGGGGCCCCTCTCGTCCCAGAAAAGAAACGCAGAGAAAGAGAGGTCATTGACAAGGGAGAGGGAAGACTCTGGGCCTGTCCTCTCCGGGAGACAGGCCTCTGCAGGCCTGGCCGGGAGCCCAGGCCGGAGCCCGCAGGCCACCGGTGGGAAAGGCCGGGGTTCCCCTGACAGAAGCTGGAGGTGACGGCGATGGGAGACAGCATGTCTGTGACCATTGCCGTGGGAGAGACCTGCAGGGCAACGCCGGCCGGCCCTAGCTAGGTCCCCGCTTGAGGAGGCCTCGGGGACTTTGGTTGGCGAGGAAACCCCCGTCTTCAGACGGGTCTGGCAGCCTGGCCCAACCCAGACCCTTGGCCTGGGCCAGGTGAGCTATGGCATGGAGAGGGGGCTCTCCCAGCAGCCCCAGATCTGGCCCAGGGGTCCCTTCCCCCACAGCCCCTTCTGCAAGGGGCCCTGCCCCTCCCCCTGCCTTAGAACTCAGCCCTCTGCCCCCCAGCAAGTGTCAGGAAGGAACTCTTCCTATCCAACAGTGGCCCCTAGCGGTGGAAGCTTTGCCTCTGACTTTGGGCACCTGAGCCGCTCTCTTGTTCCTGGAGCTTCTTCTGTCTCTGGCTTTTCACCAGACAGACAGGAGGGAACAACTGTCCAGGACAGCATAGCAGAGCTTCTCTCCTAGCCCAGTCCCCACCCAGCAGGCTCCGCCCACGTGGGCGACCCCTTCCGTCGCGTCCCCGTGGCCTCCTGCTGGCATTCGGTGTATACATTTTGGAACCCCGCTTCCCCCGGCGCTGGAGGTTTTCCTGGCAGTGGACGCGCTCCCCGAAGTGCATCAGGTGGGTTTGGGCAGGATGCCTATTGGCCGCATCTGTCCCGGCACTGCCACTGGGGACAACTCCCGAGTGCAGAAAACGCCTCCCCTCCCCCCCCAATCCATCACAACTGTCTTCCCACTCCCGGGCTTGGGCACCTCCCGCCAGTGGCCACCGTCTCCAGAGCAACCAGGAGGGGCGGGGTGAGTGGCGCCTGCGCGCCAGGGCGGCGCTGGGCGTGGCCGGCCCAGCGGGCCGGGGCGCCTGCGCATTTGTCCCGGCTTTGCGGGCGTCAGAGAGCGGGGTACGGCGGCGCGGGAGGCCTAGCGCTTGGCCCTCCCCCTCCCCCACCCCGAACCCGGGCGCCGTCTGGGCGCCCCGAAAGGAGGGGGTCAGGCGGAGGCAGCGGACGGAGCGAGAGGGGGCTTAGATCCCACAGGGCTGTTGGATGCGGCTCTCCCGCTGGCAGGTGTCGGCACTTTTGCTTCCCTCCGCGGTGAGGACCACGTTCTCCTCCCTCTCAGCTGACCTGGGCCGGTCCAACGAACCTGAGCGCAGGTGGTGCACCTGGGCTGAGGCTCAGGTCCCAGCCGGCACGGGGCCTGTCCAGAGACATGCAGAGGCCTGTCTCCTGAGCATGCACGCACCCAGTGCCAGGCTCAGCCGCAGCCAAAGTGACAGAAGAAGAGGCATGTGTAGGGAGGCCCCCCTGCAAGCGACTCCCCCCACACACACACACACCCCGTGCAAGAGCACGGATTCCCAAGTAGAGCCCACTGGCAGGCCACTGAGTCCCGGAGCCACCTGCCAGCAGCAGCGCAGTCCTGGGTGTCCCCGCAGCCCTCAGGAGCACCAGGGCCTGGGGCTCGATCGACCAGGCAGCTGCGCCTCAGCAAGAAGGCCTATCGGCTTTGGTTTGGAAATCTGGACAGTATCCCCGCGGCATTGCCCGCTCTGGTAGCTTGGAACGGCAATCAATAGGAAAATCACCTGGTTGCGTGGCGTGCTGTGGCAGAGGGAAATGTGCTGAAGATGATGGGTTCTCCCTTTTTTCCCCCCACAAACGGATGGGTACGACTCGAGTCAATGCCCAGACAACCCATACGTCCGCTTTGGACGGTCACGATGGCCGCTTAGAATATACCCGGTCCATGGAACACCTGGACCTGTGAGCCCACTTGACCGCAGCGCCTGCCTCAAGTGAGCAGAAATGATTTCCAAGTGTCTCACCACCCAATAGTTAAGCAGTTTCGTTTTGTCTCCCGCGGCCCCAAAGCCGAGAGAAACGCTCGTTGGTTGGTACGGTCCCAAAAAGGAGGGCGAGAGGAGAAAGGGCAGGCTCCTTGCTCAGAGTCGTCGGGGTGCTCTGGGGCCCCTCTCGTCCCAGAAAAGAAACGCAGAGAAAGAGAGGTCATTGACAAGGGAGAGGGAAGACTCTGGGCCTGTCCTCTCCGGGAGACAGGCCTCTGCAGGCCTGGCCGGGAGCCCAGGCCGGAGCCCGCAGGCCACCGGTGGGAAAGGCCGGGGTTCCCCTGACAGAAGCTGGAGGTGACGGCGATGGGAGACAGCATGTCTGTGACCATTGCCGTGGGAGAGACCTGCAGGGCAACGCCGGCCGGCCCTAGCTAGGCCCCCGCTTGAGGAGGCCTCGGGGACTTTGGTTGGCGAGGAAACCCCCGTCTTCAGACGGGTCTGGCAGCCTGGCCCAACCCAGACCCTTGGCCTGGGCCAGGTGATCTATGGCATGGAGAGGGGGCTCTCCCAGCAGCCCCAGATCTGGCCCAGGGGTCCCTTCCCCCACAGCCCCTTCTGCAAGGGGCCCTGCCCCTCCCCCTGCCTTAGAACTCAGCCCTCTGCCCCCCAGCAAGTGTCAGCAAGGAACTCTTCCTATCCAACAGTGGCCCCTAGCGGTGGAAGCTTTGCCTCTGACTTTGGGCACCGGAGCCGCTCTCTTGTTCCTGGAGCTTCTTCTGTCTCTTGGCTTTTCACCAGACAGACAGGAGGGAACAACTGTCCAGGACAGCATAGCAGAACTTCTCTCCTAGCCCAGTCCCCAACCAGCAGGCTCCGCCCACGTCGGCGACCCCTTCCGTCGCGTCCCCGTGGCCTCCTGCTGGCATTCGGTGTATACATTTTGGAACCCCGCTTCCCCCGGCGCTGGAGGTTTTCCTGGCAGTGGACGCGCTCCCCGAAGTGCATCGGGTGGGTTTGGGCAGGATGCCTATTGGCCGCATCTGTCCCGGCACTGCCACTGGGGACAACTCCCGAGTGCAGAAAACGCCTCCCCTCCCCCCCCCAATCCATCACAACTGTCTTCCCACTCCCGGGCTTGGGCAACTCCCGCCAGTGGCCACCGTCTCCAGAGCAACCAGGAGGGGCGGGGTCGGGGCGAGTCTGCCGGGGGCGGGGTGAGTGGCGCCTGCGCGCCAGGGCGGCGCTGGGCGTGGCCGGCCCAGCGGGCCGGGGCGCCTGCGCATTTGTCCCGGCTTTGCGGGCGTCAGAGAGCGGGGTACGGCGGCGCGGGAGGCCTAGCGCTTGGCCCTCCCCCTCCCCCACCCCCACCCCGGGCGCCGTCTGGGCGCCCCGAAAGGAGGGGGTCAGGCGGAGGCAGCGGACGGAGCGAGAGGGGGCTTAGATCCCACAGGGCTGTTGGATGCGGCTCTCCCGCTGGCAGGTGTCGGCACTTTTGCTTCCCTCCGCGGTGAGGACCACGTTCTCCTCCCTCTCAGCTGACCTGGGCCGGTCCAACGAATCTGAGCGCAGGTGGCGCACCTGGGCTGAGGCTCAGGTCCCAGCTGGCACGGGGCCTGTCCAGAGACATGCAGAGGCCTGTCTCCTGAGCATGCACGCACCCAGTGCCAGGCTCAGCCGCAGCCAAAGTGACAGAAGAAGAGGCATGTGTAGGGAGGCCCCCCTGCAAGCGACTCCCCCCCCCCACACACACACCCCGTGCAAGAGCACGGATTCCCAAGTAGAGCCCACTGGCAGGCCACTGAGGCCCGGAGCCACCTGCCATCAGCAGCGCAGTCCTGGGTGTCCCCGCAGCCCTCAGGAGCACCAGGGCCTGGGGCTCGATCGACCAGGCAGCTGCGCCTCGGCGAGAAGGCCTATCGGCTTTGGTTTGGAAATCTGGACAGTATCCCCGCGGCATTGCCCGTTCTGGTAGCTTGGAACGGCAATCAATAGGAAAATCACCTGGTTGCGTGGCGTGCTGTGGCAGAGGGAAATGTGCTGAAGATGATGGGTTCTCCCTTTTTTTCCCCCACAAACGGATGGGTACGACTCGAGTCAATGCCCAGACAACCCATACGTCCGCTTTGGACGGTCACGATGGCCGCTTAGAATATACCCGGTCCATGGAACACCTGGACCTGTGAGCCCACTTGACCGCAGCGCCTGCCTCAAGTGAGCAGAAATGATTTCCACGCAAGTGAGTCACCACCCAATAGGTAAGCAGTTTCGTTTTGCGTCCCGCGGCCCCAGAGCCGAGAGAAACACTCGTTGGTTGGTACGGTCCCAAAAAGGAGGGCGAGAGGCGAAAGGGCAGGCTCCTTGCTCAGAGTCGTCGGGGTGCTCTGGGGCCCCTCTCGTCCCAGAAAAGAAAGGCAGAGAAAGAGAGGTCATTGACAAGGGAGAGGGAAGACTCTGGGCCTGTCCTCTCCGGGAGACAGGCCTCTGCAGGCCTGGCCGGGAGCCCAGGCCGGAGCCCGCAGGCCACCGGTGGGAAAGGCCGGGGTTCCACTGACAGAAGCTGGAGGTGACGGCGATGGGAGACAGCATGTCTGTGACCATTGCCATGGGAGAGACCTGCAGGGCAACGCCGGCCGGCCCTAGCTAGGCCCCCGCTTGAGGAGGCCTCGGGGACTTTGGTTGGCGAGGAAACCCCCGTCTTCAGACGGGTCTGGCAGCCTGGCCCAACCCAGACCCTTGGCCTGGGCCAGGTGAGCTATGGCATGGAGAGGGGGCTCTCCCAGCAGCCCCAGATCTGGCCCAGGGGTCCCTTCCCCCACAGCCCCTTCTGCAAGGGGCCCTGCCCCTCCCCCTGCCTTAGAACTCAGCCCTCTGCCCCCCAGCAAGTGTCAGCAAGGAACTCTTCCTATCCAACAGTGGCCCCTAGCGGTGGAAGCTTTGCCTCTGACTTTGGGCACCGGAGCCGCTCTCTTGTTCCTGGAGCTTCTTCTGTCTCTTGGCTTTTCACCAGACAGACAGGAGGGAACAACTGTCCAGGACAGCATAGCAGAGCTTCTCTCCTAGCCCAGTCCCCACCCAGCAGGCTCCGCCCATGTCGGCGACCCCTTCCATCGCGTCCCCGTGGCCTCCTGCTGGCATTCGGTGTATACATTTTGGAACCCCGCTTCCCCCGGCGCTGGAGGTTTTCCTGGCAGTGGACGCGCTCCCCGAAGTGCATCGGGTGGGTTTGGGCAGGATGCCTATTGGCCGCATCTGTCCCGGCACTGCCACTGGGGACAACTCCCGAGTGCAGAAAACGCCTCCCCTCCCCCCCCCAATCCATCACAACTGTCTTCCCACTCCCGGGCTTGGGCAACGCCCGCCAGTGGCCACCGTCTCCAGAGCAACCAGGAGGGGCGGGGTCGGGGCGTGTCTGCCGGGGGCGGGGTGAGTGGCGCCTGCGCGCCAGGGCGGCGCTGGGCGTGGCCGGCCCAGCGGGCCGGGGCGCCTGCGCATTTGTCCCGGCTTTGCGGGCGTCAGAGAGCGGGGTACGGCGGCGCGGGAGGCCTAGCGCTTGGCCCTCCCCCTCCCCCACCCCGAACCCGGGCGCCGTCTGGGCGCCCCGAAAGGAGGGGGTCAGGCGGAGGCAGCGGACGGAGCGAGAGGGGGCTTAGATCCCACAGGGCTGTTGGATGCGGCTCTCCCGCTGGCAGGTGTCGGCACTTTTGCTTCCCTCCGCGGTGAGGACCACGTTCTCCTCCCTCTCAGCTGACCTGGGCCGGTCCAACGAACCTGAGCGCAGGTGGTGCACCTGGGCTGAGGCTCAGGTCCCAGCCGGCGCGGGGCCTGTCCAGAGACATGCAGAGGCCTGTCTCCTGAGCATGCACGCACCCAGTGCCAGGCTCAGCCGCAGCCAAAGTGACAGAAGAAGAGGCATGTGTAGGGAGGCCCCCCTGCAAGCGACTCCCCCCACACACACACACACCCCGTGCAAGAGCACGGATTCCCAAGTAGAGCCCACTGGCAGGCCACTGAGTCCCGGAGCCACCTGCCAGCAGCAGCGCAGTCCTGGGTGTCCCCGCAGCCCTCAGGAGCACCAGGGCCTGGGGCTCGATCGACCAGGCAGCTGCGCCTCAGCAAGAAGGCCTATCGGCTTTGGTTTGGAAATCTGGACAGTATCCCCGCGGCATTGCCCGCTCTGGTAGCTTGGAACGGCAATCAATAGGAAAATCACCTGGTTGCGTGGCGTGCTGTGGCAGAGGGAAATGTGCTGAAGATGATGGGTTCTCCCTTTTTTCCCCCCACAAACGGATGGGTACGACTCGAGTCAATGCCCAGACAACCCATACGTCCGCTTTGGACGGTCACGATGGCCGCTTAGAATATACCCGGTCCATGGAACACCTGGACCTGTGAGCCCACTTGACCGCAGCGCCTGCCTCAAGTGAGCAGAAATGATTTCCACGCAAGTGAGTCACCACCCAATAGTTAAGCAGTTTCGTTTTGTCTCCCGCGGCCCCAAAGCCGAGAGAAACGCTCGTTGGTTGGTACGGTCCCAAAAAGGAGGGCGAGAGGAGAAAGGGCAGGCTCCTTGCTCAGAGTCGTCGGGGTGCTCTGGGGCCCCTCTCGTCCCAGAAAAGAAACGCAGAGAAAGAGAGGTCATTGACAAGGGAGAGGGAAGACTCTGGGCCTGTCCTCTCCGGGAGACAGGCCTCTGCAGGCCTGGCCGGGAGCCCAGGCCGGAGCCCGCAGGCCACCGGTGGGAAAGGCCGGGGTTCCCCTGACAGAAGCTGGAGGTGACGGCGATGGGAGACAGCATGTCTGTGACCATTGCCGTGGGAGAGACCTGCAGGGCAACGCCGGCCGGCCCTAGCTAGGCCCCCGCTTGAGGAGGCCTCGGGGACTTTGGTTGGCGAGGAAACCCCCGTCTTCAGACGGGTCTGGCAGCCTGGCCCAACCCAGACCCTTGGCCTGGGCCAGGTGATCTATGGCATGGAGAGGGGGCTCTCCCAGCAGCCCCAGATCTGGCCCAGGGGTCCCTTCCCCCACAGCCCCTTCTGCAAGGGGCCCTGCCCCTCCCCCTGCCTTAGAACTCAGCCCTCTGCCCCCCAGCAAGTGTCAGCAAGGAACTCTTCCTATCCAACAGTGGCCCCTAGCGGTGGAAGCTTTGCCTCTGACTTTGGGCACCGGAGCCGCTCTCTTGTTCCTGGAGCTTCTTCTGTCTCTTGGCTTTTCACCAGACAGACAGGAGGGAACAACTGTCCAGGACAGCATAGCAGAACTTCTCTCCTAGCCCAGTCCCCAACCAGCAGGCTCCGCCCACGTCGGCGACCCCTTCCGTCGCGTCCCCGTGGCCTCCTGCTGGCATTCGGTGTATACATTTTGGAACCCCGCTTCCCCCGGCGCTGGAGGTTTTCCTGGCAGTGGACGCGCTCCCCGAAGTGCATCGGGTGGGTTTGGGCAGGATGCCTATTGGCCGCATCTGTCCTGGCACTGCCACTGGGGACAACTCCCGAGTGCAGAAAACGCCTCCCCTCCCCCCCCCAATCCATCACAACTGTCTTCCCACTCCCGGGCTTGGGCAACTCCCGCCAGTGGCCACCGTCTCCAGAGCAACCAGGAGGGGCGGGGTCGGGGCGAGTCTGCCGGGGGCGGGGTGAGTGGCGCCTGCGCGCCAGGGCGGCGCTGGGCGTGGCCGGCCCAGCGGGCCGGGGCGCCTGCGCATTTGTCCCGGCTTTGCGGGCGTCAGAGAGCGGGGTACGGCGGCGCGGGAGGCCTAGCGCTTGGCCCTCCCCCTCCCCCACCCCCACCCCGGGCGCCGTCTGGGCGCCCCGAAAGGAGGGGGTCAGGCGGAGGCAGCGGACGGAGCGAGAGGGGGCTTAGATCCCACAGGGCTGTTGGATGCGGCTCTCCCGCTGGCAGGTGTCGGCACTTTTGCTTCCCTCCGCGGTGAGGACCACGTTCTCCTCCCTCTCAGCTGACCTGGGCCGGTCCAACGAATCTGAGCGCAGGTGGCGCACCTGGGCTGAGGCTCAGGTCCCAGCTGGCACGGGGCCTGTCCAGAGACATGCAGAGGCCTGTCTCCTGAGCATGCACGCACCCAGTGCCAGGCTCAGCCGCAGCCAAAGTGACAGAAGAAGAGGCATGTGTAGGGAGGCCCCCCTGCAAGCGACTCCCCCCCCACACACACACACCCCGTGCAAGAGCACGGATTCCCAAGTAGAGCCCACTGGCAGGCCACTGAGCCCCGGAGCCACCTGCCATCAGCAGCGCAGTCCTGGGTGTCCCCGCAGCCCTCAGGAGCACCAGGGCCTGGGGCTCGATCGACCAGGCAGCTGCGCCTCGGCGAGAAGGCCTATCGTCTTTGGTTTGGAAATCTGCACAGTATCCCCGCGGCATTGCCCGCTCTGGTAGCTTGGAACGGCAATCAATAGGAAAATCACCTGGTTGCGTGGCGTGCTGTGGCAGAGGGAAATGTGCTGAAGATGATGGGTTCTCCCTTTTTTTCCCCCACAAACGGATGGGTACGACTCGAGTCAATGCCCAGACAACCCATACGTCCGCTTTGGACGGTCACGATGGCCGCTTAGAATATACCCGGTCCATGGAACACCTGGACCTGTGAGCCCACTTGACCGCAGCGCCTGCCTCAAGTGAGCAGAAATGATTTCCACGCAAGTGAGTCACCACCCAATAGGTAAGCAGTTTCGTTTTGCGTCCCGCGGCCCCAGAGCCGAGAGAAACACTCGTTGGTTGGTACGGTCCCAAAAAGGAGGGCGAGAGGCGAAAGGGCAGGCTCCTTGCTCAGAGTCGTCGGGGTGCTCTGGGGCCCCTCTCGTCCCAGAAAAGAAAGGCAGAGAAAGAGAGGTCATTGACAAGGGAGAGGGAAGACTCTGGGCCTGTCCTCTCCGGGAGACAGGCCTCTGCAGGCCTGGCCGGGAGCCCAGGCCGGAGCCCGCAGGCCACCGGTGGGAAAGGCCGGGGTTCCACTGACAGAAGCTGGAGGTGACGGCGATGGGAGACAGCATGTCTGTGACCATTGCCATGGGAGAGACCTGCAGGGCAACGCCGGCCGGCCCTAGCTAGGCCCCCGCTTGAGGAGGCCTCGGGGACTTTGGTTGGCGAGGAAACCCCCGTCTTCAGACGGGTCTGGCAGCCTGGCCCAACCCAGACCCTTGGCCTGGGCCAGGTGAGCTATGGCATGGAGAGGGGGCTCTCCCAGCAGCCCCAGATCTGGCCCAGGGGTCCCTTCCCCCACAGCCCCTTCTGCAAGGGGCCCTGCCCCTCCCCCTGCCTTAGAACTCAGCCCTCTGCCCCCCAGCAAGTGTCAGCAAGGAACTCTTCCTATCCAACAGTGGCCCCTAGCGGTGGAAGCTTTGCCTCTGACTTTGGGCACCGGAGCCGCTCTCTTGTTCCTGGAGCTTCTTCTGTCTCTTGGCTTTTCACCAGACAGACAGGAGGGAACAACTGTCCAGGACAGCATAGCAGAGCTTCTCTCCTAGCCCAGTCCCCACCCAGCAGGCTCCGCCCATGTCGGCGACCCCTTCCGTCGCGTCCCCGTGGCCTCCTGCTGGCATTCGGTGTATACATTTTGGAACCCCGCTTCCCCCGGCGCTGGAGGTTTTCCTGGCAGTGGACGCGCTCCCCGAAGTGCATCGGGTGGGTTTGGGCAGGATGCCTATTGGCCGCATCTGTCCCGGCACTGCCACTGGGGACAACTCCCGAGTGCAGAAAACGCCTCCCCTCCCCCCCCCAATCCATCACAACTGTCTTCCCACTCCCGGGCTTGGGCAACTCCCGCCAGTGGCCACCGTCTCCAGAGCAACCAGGAGGGGCGGGGTCGGGGCGAGTCTGCCGGGGGCGGGGTGAGTGGCGCCTGCGCGCCAGGGCGGCGCTGGGCGTGGCCGGCCCAGCGGGCCGGGGCGCCTGCGCATTTGTCCCGGCTTTGCGGGCGTCAGAGAGCGGGGTACGGCGGCGCGGGAGGCCTAGCGCTTGGCCCTCCCCCTCCCCCACCCCGAACCCGGGCGCCGTCTGGGCGCCCCGAAAGGAGGGGGTCAGGCGGAGGCAGCGGACGGAGCGAGAGGGGGCTTAGATCCCACAGGGCTGTTGGATGCGGCTCTCCCGCTGGCAGGTGTCGGCACTTTTGCTTCCCTCCGCGGTGAGGACCACGTTCTCCTCCCTCTCAGCTGACCTGGGCCGGTCCAACGAACCTGAGCGCAGGTGGTGCACCTGGGCTGAGGCTCAGGTCCCAGCCGGCACGGGGCCTGTCCAGAGACATGCAGAGGCCTGTCTCCTGAGCATGCACGCACCCAGTGCCAGGCTCAGCCGCAGCCAAAGTGACAGAAGAAGAGGCATGTGTAGGGAGGCCCCCCTGCAAGCGACTCCCCCCACACACACACACACCCCGTGCAAGAGCACGGATTCCCAAGTAGAGCCCACTGGCAGGCCACTGAGGCCCGGAGCCACCTGCCATCAGCAGCGCAGTCCTGGGTGTCCCCGCAGCCCTCAGGAGCACCATGGCCTGGGGCTCGATCGACCAGGCAGCTGCGCCTCGGCGAGAAGGCCTATCGGCTTTGGTTTGGAAATCTGGACAGTATCCCCGCGGCATTGCCCGCTCTGGTAGCTTGGAACGGCAATCAATAGGAAAATCACCTGGTTTCGTGGCGTGCTGTGGCAGAGGGAAATGTGCTGAAGATGATGGGTTCTCCCTTTTTTTCCCCCACAAACGGATGGGTACGACTCGAGTCAATGCCCAGACAACCCATACGTCCGCTTTGGACGGTCACGATGGCCGCTTAGAATATACCCGGCCCATGGAACACCTGGACCTGTGAGCCCACTTGACCGCAGCGCCTGCCTCAAGTGAGCAGAAATGATTTCCACGCAAGTGAGTCACCACCCAATAGGTAAGCAGTTTCGTTTTGCGTCCCGCAGCCCCAGAGCCAAGAGAAACACTCGTTGGTTGGTACGGTCCCAAAAAGGAGGGCGAGAGGAGAAAGGGCAGGCTCCTTGCTCAGAGTCGTCGGGGTGCTCTGGGGCCCCTCTCGTCCCAGAAAAGAAACGCAGAGAAAGAGAGGTCATTGACAAGGGAGAGGGAAGACTCTGGGCCTGTCCTCTCCGGGAGACAGGCCTCTGCAGGCCTGGCCGGGAGCCCAGGCCGGAGCCCGCAGGCCACCGGTGGGAAAGGCCGGGGTTCCCCTGACAGAAGCTGGAGGTGACGGCGATGGGAGACAGCATGTCTGTGACCATTGTCGTGGGAGAGACCTGCAGGGCAACGCCGGCCGGCCCTAGCTAGGCCCCCACTTGAGGAGGCCTCGGGGACTTTGGTTGGTGAGGAAACCCCCGTCTTCAGACGGGTCTGGCAGCCTGGCCCAACCCAGACCCTTGGCCTGGGCCAGGTGATCTATGGCATGGAGAGGGGGCTCTCCCAGCAGCCCCAGATCTGGCCCAGGGGTCCCTTCCCCCACAGCCCCTTCTGCAAGGGGCCCTGCCCCTCCCCCTGCCTTAGAATTCAGCCCTCTGCCCCCCAGCAAGTGTCAGGAAGGAACTCTTCCTATCCAACAGTGGCCCCTAGCGGTGGAAGCTTTGCCTCTGACTTTGGGCACCGGAGCCGCTCTCTTGTTCCTGGAGCTTCTTCTGTCTCTTGGCTTTTCACCAGACAGACAGGAGGGAACAACTGTCCAGGACAGCATAGCAGAGCTTCTCTCCTAGCCCAGTCCCCACCCAGCAGGCTCCGCCCACGTCGGCGACCCCTTCCGTCGCGTCCCCGTGGCCTCCTGCTGGCATTCGGTGTATACATTTTGGAACCCCGCTTCCCCCGGCGCTGGAGGTTTTCCTGGCAGTGGACGCGCTCCCCGAAGTGCATCGGGTGGGTTTGGGCAGGATGCCTATTGGCCGCATCTGTCCCGGCACTGCCACTGGGGACAACTCCCGAGTGCAGAAAACGCCTCCCCTCCCCCCCCCAATCCATCACAACTGTCTTCCCACTCCCGGGCTTGGGCACCTCCCGCCAGTGGCCACCGTCTCCAGAGCAACCAGGAGGGGCGGGGTCGGGGCGAGTCTGCCGGGGGCAGGGTGAGTGGCGCCTGCGCGCCAGGGCGGCGCTGGGCGTGGCCGGCCCAGCGGGCCGGGGCGCCTGCGCATTTGTCCCGGCTTTGCGGGCGTCAGAGAGCGGGGTACGGCGGCGCGGGAGGCCTAGCGCTTGGCCCTCCCCCTCCCCCACCCCCACCCCGGGCGCCGTCTGGGCGCCCCGAAAGGAGGGGGTCAGGCGGAGGCAGCGGACGGAGCGAGAGGGGGCTTAGATCCCACAGGGCTGTTGGATGCGGCTCTCCCGCTGGCAGGTGTCGGCACTTTTGCTTCCCTCCGCGGTGAGGACCACGTTCTCCTCCCTCTCAGCTGACCTGGGCCGGTCCAACGAACCTGAGCGCAGGTGGTGCACCTGCGCTGGGGCTCAGGTCCCAACCGGCACGGGGCCTGTCCAGAGACATGCAGAAGCCTGTCTCCTGAGCATGCACGCACCCAGTGCCAGGCTCAGCCGCAGCCAAAGTGACAGAAGAAGAGGCATGTGTAGGGAGGCCCCCCTGCAAGCGACTCCCCCCACACACACACACACCCCGTGCAAGAGCACGGATTCCCAAGTAGAGCCCACTGGCAGGCCACTGAGGCCCGGAGCCACCTGCCATCAGCAGCGCAGTCCTGGGTGTCCCCGCAGCCCTCAGGAGCACCAGGGCCTGGGGCTCGATCGACCAGGCAGCTGCGCCTCGGCGAGAAGGCCTATCGGCTTTGGTTTGGAAATCTGGACAGTATCCCCGCGGCATTGCCCGTTCTGGTAGCTTGGAACGGCAATCAATAGGAAAATCACCTGGTTGCGTGGCGTGCTGTGGCAGAGGGAAATGTGCTGAAGATGATGGGTTCTCCCTTTTTTTCCCCCACAAACGGATGGGTACGACTCGAGTCAATGCCCAGACAACCCATACGTCCGCTTTGGACGGTCACGATGGCCGCTTAGAATATACCCGGTCCATGGAACACCTGGACCTGTGAGCCCACTTGACCGCAGCGCCTGCCTCAAGTGAGCAGAAATGATTTCCAAGTGTCTCACCACCCAATAGTTAAGCAGTTTCGTTTTGTCTCCCGCGGCCCCAAAGCCGAGAGAAACGCTCGTTGGTTGGTACGGTCCCAAAAAGGAGGGCGAGAGGAGAAAGGGCAGGCTCCTTGCTCAGAGTCGTCGGGGTGCTCTGGGGCCCCTCTCGTCCCAGAAAAGAAACGCAGAGAAAGAGAGGTCATTGACAAGGGAGAGGGAAGACTCTGGGCCTGTCCTCTCCGGGAGACAGGCCTCTGCAGGCCTGGCCGGGAGCCCAGGCCGGAGCCCGCAGGCCACCGGTGGGAAAGGCCGGGGTTCCCCTGACAGAAGCTGGAGGTGACGGCGATGGGAGACAGCATGTCTGTGACCATTGCCATGGGAGAGACCTGCAGGGCAACGCCGGCCGGCCCTAGCTAGGCCCCCGCTTGAGGAGGCCTCGGGGACTTTGGTTGGCGAGGAAACCCCCGTCTTCAGACGGGTCTGGCAGCCTGGCCCAACCCAGACCCTTGGCCTGGGCCAGGTGATCTATGGCATGGAGAGGGGGCTCTCCCAGCAGCCCCAGATCTGGCCCAGGGGTCCCTTCCCCCACAGCCCCTTCTGCAAGGGGCCCTGCCCCTCCCCCTGCCTTAGAACTCAGCCCTCTGCCCCCCAGCAAGTGTCAGGAAGGAACTCTTCCTATCCAACAGTGGCCCCTAGCGGTGGAAGCTTTGCCTCTGACTTTGGGCACCGGAGCCGCTCTCTTGTTCCTGGAGCTTCTTCTGTCTCTTGGCTTTTCACCAGACAGACAGGAGGGAACAACTGTCCAGGACAGCATAGCAGAGCTTCTCTCCTAGCCCAGTCCCCACCCAGCAGGCTCCGCCCACGTCGGCGACCCCTTCCGTCGCGTCCCCGTGGCCTCCTGCTGGCATTCGGTGTATACATTTTGGAACCCCGCTTCCCCCGGCGCTGGAGGTTTTCCTGGCAGTGGACGCGCTCCCCGAAGTGCATCGGGTGGGTTTGGGCAGGATGCCTATTGGCCGCATCTGTCCCGGCACTGCCACTGGGGACAACTCCCGAGTGCAGAAAACGCCTCCCCTCCCCCCCCCAATCCATCACAACTGTCTTCCCACTCCCGGGCTTGGGCACCTCCCGCCAGTGGCCACCGTCTCCAGAGCAACCAGGAGGGGCGGGGTCGGGGCGAGTCTGCCGGGGGCAGGGTGAGTGGCGCCTGCGCGCCAGGGCGGCGCTGGGCGTGGGCGGCCCAGCGGGCCGGGGCGCCTGCGCATTTGTCCCGGCTTTGCGGGCGTCAGAGAGCGGGGTACGGCGGCGCGGGAGGCCTAGCGCTTGGCCCTCCCCCTCCCCCACCCCCACCCCGGGCGCCGTCTGGGCGCCCCGAAAGGAGGGGGTCAGGCGGAGGCAGCGGACGGAGCGAGAGGGGGCTTAGATCCCACAGGGCTGTTGGATGCGGCTCTCCCGCTGGCAGGTGTCGGCACTTTTGCTTCCCTCCGCGGTGAGGACCACGTTCTCCTCCCTCTCAGCTGACCTGGGCCGGTCCAACGAACCTGAGCGCAGGTGGTGCACCTGCGCTGGGGCTCAGGTCCCAACCGGCACGGGGCCTGTCCAGAGACATGCAGAAGCCTGTCTCCTGAGCATGCACGCACCCAGTGCCAGGCTCAGCCGCAGCCAAAGTGACAGAAGAAGAGGCATGTGTAGGGAGGCCCCCCTGCAAGCGACTCCCCCCCCCCACACACACACCCCGTGCAAGAGCACGGATTCCCAAGTAGAGCCCACTGGCAGGCCACTGAGGCCCGGAGCCACCTGCCATCAGCAGCGCAGTCCTGGGTGTCCCCGCAGCCCTCAGGAGCACCAGGGCCTGGGGCTCGATCGACCAGGCAGCTGCGCCTCGGCGAGAAGGCCTATCGGCTTTGGTTTGGAAATCTGGACAGTATCCCCGCGGCATTGCCCGCTCTGGTAGCTTGGAACGGCAATCAATAGGAAAATCACCTGGTTGCGTGGCGTGCTGTGGCAGAGGGAAATGTGCTGAAGATGATGGGTTCTCCCTTTTTTTCCCCCACAAACGGATGGGTACGACTCGAGTCAATGCCCAGACAACCCATACGTCCGCTTTGGACGGTCACGATGGCCGCTTAGAATATACCCGGTCCATGGAACACCTGGACCTGTGAGCCCACTTGACCGCAGCGCCTGCCTCAAGTGAGCAGAAATGATTTCCAAGTGTCTCACCACCCAATAGTTAAGCAGTTTCGTTTTGTCTCCCGCGGCCCCAAAGCCGAGAGAAACGCTCGTTGGTTGGTACGGTCCCAAAAAGGAGGGCGAGAGGAGAAAGGGCAGGCTCCTTGCTCAGAGTCGTCGGGGTGCTCTGGGGCCCCTCTCGTCCCAGAAAAGAAACGCAGAGAAAGAGAGGTCATTGACAAGGGAGAGGGAAGACTCTGGGCCTGTCCTCTCCGGGAGACAGGCCTCTGCAGGCCTGGCCGGGAGCCCAGGCCGGAGCCCGCAGGCCACCGGTGGGAAAGGCCGGGGTTCCCCTGACAGAAGCTGGAGGTGACGGCGATGGGAGACAGCATGTCTGTGACCATTGCCGTGGGAGAGACCTGCAGGGCAACGCCGGCCGGCCCTAGCTAGGCCCCCGCTTGAGGAGGCCTCGGGGACTTTGGTTGGCGAGGAAACCCCCGTCTTCAGACGGGTCTGGCAGCCTGGCCCAACCCAGACCCTTGGCCTGGGCCAGGTGATCTATGGCATGGAGAGGGGGCTCTCCCAGCAGCCCCAGATCTGGCCCAGGGGTCCCTTCCCCCACAGCCCCTTCTGCAAGGGGCCCTGCCCCTCCCCCTGCCTTAGAACTCAGCCCTCTGCCCCCCAGCAAGTGTCAGGAAGGAACTCTTCCTATCCAACAGTGGCCCCTAGCGGTGGAAACTTTGCCTCTGACTTTGGGCACCGGAGCCGCTCTCTTGTTCCTGGAGCTTCTTCTGTCTCTTGGCTTTTCACCAGACAGACAGGAGGGAACAACTGTCCAGGACAGCATAGCAGAGCTTCTCTCCTAGCCCAGTCCCCACCCAGCAGGCTCCGCCCACGTCGGCGACCCCTTCCGTCGCGTCCCCGTGGCCTCCTGCTGGCATTCGGTGTATACATTTTGGAACCCCGCTTCCCCCCGGCGCTGGAGGTTTTCCTGGCAGTGGACGCGCTCCCCGAAGTGCATCGGGTGGGTTTGGGCAGGATGCCTATTGGCCGCATCTGTCCCGGCACTGCCACTGGGGACAACTCCCGAGTGCAGAAAACGCCTCCCCTCCCCCCCCAATCCATCACAACTGTCTTCCCACTCCCGGGCTTGGGCACCTCCCGCCAGTGGCCACCGTCTCCAGAGCAACCAGGAGGGGCGTTGTCGGGGCGAGTCTGCCGGGGGCGGGGTGAGTGGCGCCTGCGCGCCAGGGCGGTGCTGGGCGTGGCCGGCCCAGCGGGCCGGGGCGCCTGCGCATTTGTCCCGGCTTTGCGGGCGTCAGAGAGCGGGGTACGGCGGCGCGGGAGGCCTAGCGCTTGGCCCTCCCCCTCCCCCACCCCCACCCCGGGCGCCGTCTGGGCGCCCCAAAAGGAGGGGGTCAGGCGGAGGCAGCGGACGGAGCGAGAGGGGGCTTAGATCCCACAGGGCTGTTGGATGCGGCTCTCCCGCTGGCAGGTGTCGGCACTTTTGCTTCCCTCCGCGGTGAGGACCACGTTCTCCTCCCTCTCAGCTGACCTGGGCCGGTCCACGCGAACCTGAGCGCAGGTGGTGCACCTGCGCTGGGGCTCAGGTCCCAACCGGCACGGGGCCTGTCCAGAGACATGCAGAAGCCTGTCTCCTGAGCATGCACGCACCCAGTGCCAGGCTCAGCCGCAGCCAAAGTGACAGAAGAAGAGGCATGTGTAGGGAGGCCCCCCTGCAAGCGACTCCCCCCCCCACACACACACACCCCGTGCAAGAGCACGGATTCCCAAGTAGAGCCCACTGGCAGGCCACTGAGGCCCGGAGCCACCTGCCATCAGCAGCGCAGTCCTGGGTGTCCCCGCAGCCCTCAGGAGCACCAGGGCCTGGGGCTCGATCGACCAGGCAGCTGCGCCTCGGCGAGAAGGCCTATCGGCTTTGGTTTGGAAATCTGGACAGTATCCCCGCGGCATTGCCCGCTCTGGTAGCTTGGAACGGCAATCAATAGGAAAATCACCTGGTTGCGTGGCGTGCTGTGGCAGAGGGAAATGTGCTGAAGATGATGGGTTCTCCCTTTTTTTCCCCCACAAACGGATGGGTACGACTTGAGTCAATGCCCAGACAACCCATACGTCCGCTTTGGACGGTCACGATGGCCCCTTAGAATATACCCGGTCCATGGAACACCTGGACCTGTGAGCCCACTTGACCGCAGCGCCTGCCTCAAGTGAGCAGAAATGATTTCCACGCAAGTGAGTCACCACCCAATAGGTAAGCAGTTTCGTTTTGCGTCCCGCAGCCCCAGAACCAAGAGAAACACTCGTTGGTTGGTACGGTCCCAAAAAGGAGGGCGAGAGGAGAAAGGGCAGGCTCCTTGCTCAGAGTCGTCGGGGTGCTCTGGGGCCCCTCTCGTCCCAGAAAAGAAACGCAGAGAAAGAGAGGTCATTGACAAGGGAGAGGGAAGACTCTGGGCCTGTCCTCTCCGGGAGACAGGCCTCTGCAGGCCTGGCCGGGAGCCCAGGCCGGAGCCCGCAGGCCACCGGTGGGAAAGGCCGGGGTTCCCCTGACAGAAGCTGGAGGTGACGGCGATGGGAGACAGCATGTCTGTGACCATTGCCGTGGGAGAGACCTGCAGGGCAACGCCGGCCGGCCCTAGCTAGGTCCCCGCTTGAGGAGGCCTCGGGGACTTTGGTTGGCGAGGAAACCCCCGTCTTCAGACGGGTCTGGCAGCCTGGCCCAACCCAGACCCTTGGCCTGGGCCAGGTGAGCTATGGCATGGAGAGGGGGCTCTCCCAGCAGCCCCAGATCTGGCCCAGGGGTCCCTTCCCCCACAGCCCCTTCTGCAAGGGGCCCTGCCCCTCCCCCTGCCTTAGAACTCAGCCCTCTGCCCCCCAGCAAGTGTCAGGAAGGAACTCTTCCTATCCAACAGTGGCCCCTAGCGGTGGAAGCTTTGCCTCTGACTTTGGGCACCTGAGCCGCTCTCTTGTTCCTGGAGCTTCTTCTGTCTCTGGCTTTTCACCAGACAGACAGGAGGGAACAACTGTCCAGGACAGCATAGCAGAGCTTCTCTCCTAGCCCAGTCCCCACCCAGCAGGCTCCGCCCACGTGGGCGACCCCTTCCGTCGCGTCCCCGTGGCCTCCTGCTGGCATTCGGTGTATACATTTTGGAACCCCGCTTCCCCCGGCGCTGGAGGTTTTCCTGGCAGTGGACGCGCTCCCCGAAGTGCATCAGGTGGGTTTGGGCAGGATGCCTATTGGCCGCATCTGTCCCGGCACTGCCACTGGGGACAACTCCCGAGTGCAGAAAACGCCTCCCCTCCCCCCCCCAATCCATCACAACTGTCTTCCCACTCCCGGGCTTGGGCACCTCCCGCCAGTGGCCACCGTCTCCAGAGCAACCAGGAGGGGCGGGGTGAGTGGCGCCTGCGCGCCAGGGCGGCGCTGGGCGTGGCCGGCCCAGCGGGCCGGGGCGCCTGCGCATTTGTCCCGGCTTTGCGGGCGTCAGAGAGCGGGGTACGGCGGCGCGGGAGGCCTAGCGCTTGGCCCTCCCCCTCCCCCACCCCGAACCCGGGCGCCGTCTGGGCGCCCCGAAAGGAGGGGGTCAGGCGGAGGCAGCGGACGGAGCGAGAGGGGGCTTAGATCCCACAGGGCTGTTGGATGCGGCTCTCCCGCTGGCAGGTGTCGGCACTTTTGCTTCCCTCCGCGGTGAGGACCACGTTCTCCTCCCTCTCAGCTGACCTGGGCCGGTCCAACGAACCTGAGCGCAGGTGGTGCACCTGGGCTGAGGCTCAGGTCCCAGCCGGCACGGGGCCTGTCCAGAGACATGCAGAGGCCTGTCTCCTGAGCATGCACGCACCCAGTGCCAGGCTCAGCCGCAGCCAAAGTGACAGAAGAAGAGGCATGTATAGGGAGGCCCCCCTGCAAGCGACTCCCCCCACACACACACACACCCCGTGCAAGAGCACGGATTCCCAAGTAGAGCCCACTGGCAGGCCACTGAGTCCCGGAGCCACCTGCCAGCAGCAGCGCAGTCCTGGGTGTCCCCGCAGCCCTCAGGAGCACCAGGGCCTGGGGCTCGATCGACCAGGCAGCTGCGCCTCAGCAAGAAGGCCTATCGGCTTTGGTTTGGAAATCTGGACAGTATCCCCGCGGCATTGCCCGCTCTGGTAGCTTGGAACGGCAATCAATAGGAAAATCACCTGGTTGCGTGGCGTGCTGTGGCAGAGGGAAATGTGCTGAAGATGATGGGTTCTCCCTTTTTTCCCCCCACAAACGGATGGGTACGACTCGAGTCAATGCCCAGACAACCCATACGTCCGCTTTGGACGGTCACGATGGCCGCTTAGAATATACCCGGTCCATGGAACACCTGGACCTGTGAGCCCACTTGACCGCAGCGCCTGCCTCAAGTGAGCAGAAATGATTTCCAAGTGTCTCACCACCCAATAGTTAAGCAGTTTCGTTTTGTCTCCCGCGGCCCCAAAGCCGAGAGAAACGCTCGTTGGTTGGTACGGTCCCAAAAAGGAGGGCGAGAGGAGAAAGGGCAGGCTCCTTGCTCAGAGTCGTCGGGGTGCTCTGGGGCCCCTCTCGTCCCAGAAAAGAAACGCAGAGAAAGAGAGGTCATTGACAAGGGAGAGGGAAGACTCTGGGCCTGTCCTCTCCGGGAGACAGGCCTCTGCAGGCCTGGCCGGGAGCCCAGGCCGGAGCCCGCAGGCCACCGGTGGGAAAGGCCGGGGTTCCCCTGACAGAAGCTGGAGGTGACGGCGATGGGAGACAGCATGTCTGTGACCATTGCCGTGGGAGAGACCTGCAGGGCAACGCCGGCCGGCCCTAGCTAGGCCCCCGCTTGAGGAGGCCTCGGGGACTTTGGTTGGCGAGGAAACCCCCGTCTTCAGACGGGTCTGGCAGCCTGGCCCAACCCAGACCCTTGGCCTGGGCCAGGTGATCTATGGCATGGAGAGGGGGCTCTCCCAGCAGCCCCAGATCTGGCCCAGGGGTCCCTTCCCCCACAGCCCCTTCTGCAAGGGGCCCTGCCCCTCCCCCTGCCTTAGAACTCAGCCCTCTGCCCCCCAGCAAGTGTCAGGAAGGAACTCTTCCTATCCAACAGTGGCCCCTAGCGGTGGAAGCTTTGCCTCTGACTTTGGGCACCGGAGCCGCTCTCTTGTTCCTGGAGCTTCTTCTGTCTCTTGGCTTTTCACCAGACAGACAGGAGGGAACAACTGTCCAGGACAGCATAGCAGAACTTCTCTCCTAGCCCAGTCCCCAACCAGCAGGCTCCGCCCACGTCGGCGACCCCTTCCGTCGCGTCCCCGTGGCCTCCTGCTGGCATTCGGTGTATACATTTTGGAACCCCGCTTCCCCCGGCGCTGGAGGTTTTCCTGGCAGTGGACGCGCTCCCCGAAGTGCATCGGGTGGGTTTGGGCAGGATGCCTATTGGCCGCATCTGTCCCGGCACTGCCACTGGGGACAACTCCCGAGTGCAGAAAACGCCTCCCCTCCCCCCCCCAATCCATCACAACTGTCTTCCCACTCCCGGGCTTGGGCAACTCCCGCCAGTGGCCACCGTCTCCAGAGCAACCAGGAGGGGCGGGGTCGGGGCGAGTCTGCCGGGGGCGGGGTGAGTGGCGCCTGCGCGCCAGGGCGGCGCTGGGCGTGGCCGGCCCAGCGGGCCGGGGCGCCTGCGCATTTGTCCCGGCTTTGCGGGCGTCAGAGAGCGGGGTACGGCGGCGCGGGAGGCCTAGCGCTTGGCCCTCCCCCTCCCCCACCCCCACCCCGGGCGCCGTCTGGGCGCCCCGAAAGGAGGGGGTCAGGCGGAGGCAGCGGACGGAGCGAGAGGGGGCTTAGATCCCACAGGGCTGTTGGATGCGGCTCTCCCGCTGGCAGGTGTCGGCACTTTTGCTTCCCTCCGCGGTGAGGACCACGTTCTCCTCCCTCTCAGCTGACCTGGGCCGGTCCAACGAATCTGAGCGCAGGTGGCGCACCTGGGCTGAGGCTCAGGTCCCAGCTGGCACGGGGCCTGTCCAGAGACATGCAGAGGCCTGTCTCCTGAGCATGCACGCACCCAGTGCCAGGCTCAGCCGCAGCCAAAGTGACAGAAGAAGAGGCATGTGTAGGGAGGCCCCCCTGCAAGCGACTCCCCCCCCCCACACACACACCCCGTGCAAGAGCACGGATTCCCAAGTAGAGCCCACTGGCAGGCCACTGAGCCCCGGAGCCACCTGCCATCAGCAGCGCAGTCCTGGGTGTCCCCGCAGCCCTCAGGAGCACCAGGGCCTGGGGCTCGATCGACCAGGCAGCTGCGCCTCGGCGAGAAGGCCTATCGTCTTTGGTTTGGAAATCTGCACAGTATCCCTGCGGCATTGCCCGCTCTGGTAGCTTGGAACGGCAATCAATAGGAAAATCACCTGGTTGCGTGGCGTGCTGTGGCAGAGGGAAATGTGCTGAAGATGATGGGTTCTCCCTTTTTTTCCCCCACAAACGGATGGGTACGACTCGAGTCAATGCCCAGACAACCCATACGTCCGCTTTGGACGGTCACGATGGCCGCTTAGAATATACCCGGTCCATGGAACACCTGGACCTGTGAGCCCACTTGACCGCAGCGCCTGCCTCAAGTGAGCAGAAATGATTTCCAAGTGTCTCACCACCCAATAGTTAAGCAGTTTCGTTTTGTCTCCCGCGGCCCCAAAGCCGAGAGAAACGCTCGTTGGTTGGTACGGTCCCAAAAAGGAGGGCGAGAGGAGAAAGGGCAGGCTCCTTGCTCAGAGTCTTCGGGGTGCTCTGGGGCCCCTCTCGTCCCAGAAAAGAAACGCAGAGAAAGAGAGGTCATTGACAAGGGAGAGGGAAGACTCTGGGCCTGTCCTCTCCGGGAGACAGGCCTCTGCAGGCCTGGCCGGGAGCCCAGGCCGGAGCCCGCAGG
This sequence comes from Dasypus novemcinctus, assembly GCF_030445035.2. NCBI lineage: Eukaryota > Metazoa > Chordata > Mammalia > Cingulata > Dasypodidae > Dasypus > Dasypus novemcinctus. The sequence goes on from NW_026688229.1 coordinate 49,866, forward strand.
CCACCGGTGGGAAAGGCCGGGGTTCCCCTGACAGAAGCTGGAGGTGACGGCGATGGGAGACAGCATGTCTGTGACCATTGCCGTGGGAGAGACCTGCAGGGCAACGCCGGCCGGCCCTAGCTAGGCCCCCGCTTGAGGAGGCCTCGGGGACTTTGGTTGGCGAGGAAACCCCCGTCTTCAGACGGGTCTGGCAGCCTGGCCCAACCCAGACCCTTGGCCTGGGCCAGGTGATCTATGGCATGGAGAGGGGGCTCTCCCAGCAGCCCCAGATCTGGCCCAGGGGTCCCTTCCCCCACAGCCCCTTCTGCAAGGGGCCCTGCCCCTCCCCCTGCCTTAGAACTCAGCCCTCTGCCCCCCAGCAAGTGTCAGGAAGGAACTCTTCCTATCCAACAGTGGCCCCTAGCGGTGGAAGCTTTGCCTCTGACTTTGGGCACCGGAGCCGCTCTCTTGTTCCTGGAGCTTCTTCTGTCTCTTGGCTTTTCACCAGACAGACAGGAGGGAACAACTGTCCAGGACAGCATAGCAGAGCTTCTCTCCTAGCCCAGTCCCCACCCAGCAGGCTCCGCCCACGTCGGCGACCCCTTCCGTCGCGTCCCCGTGGCCTCCTGCTGGCATTCGGTGTATACATTTTGGAACCCCGCTTCCCCCGGCGCTGGAGGTTTTCCTGGCAGTGGACGCGCTCCCCGAAGTGCATCGGGTGGGTTTGGGCAGGATGCCTATTGGCCGCATCTGTCCCGGCACTGCCACTGGGGACAACTCCCGAGTGCAGAAAACGCCTCCCCTCCCCCCCCCAATCCATCACAACTGTCTTCCCACTCCCGGGCTTGGGCACCTCCCGCCAGTGGCCACCGTCTCCAGAGCAACCAGGAGGGGCGGGGTCGGGGCGAGTCTGCCGGGGGCGGGGTGAGTGGCGCCTGCGCGCCAGGGCGGCGCTGGGCGTGGCCGGCCCAGCGGGCCGGGGCGCCTGCGCATTTGTCCCGGCTTTGCGGGCGTCAGAGAGCGGGGTACGGCGGCGCGGGAGGCCTAGCGCTTGGCCCTCCCCCTCCCCCACCCCCACCCCGGGCGCCGTCTGGGCGCCCCGAAAGGAGGGGGTCAGGCGGAGGCAGCGGACGGAGCGAGAGGGGGCTTAGATCCCACAGGGCTGTTGGATGCGGCTCTCCCGCTGGCAGGTGTCGGCACTTTTGCTTCCCTCCGCGGTGAGGACCACGTTCTCCTCCCTCTCAGCTGACCTGGGCCGGTCCAACGAACCTGAGCGCAGGTGGTGCACCTGCGCTGGGGCTCAGGTCCCAACCGGCACGGGGCCTGTCCAGAGACATGCAGAAGCCTGTCTCCTGAGCATGCACGCACCCAGTGCCAGGCTCAGCCGCAGCCAAAGTGACAGAAGAAGAGGCATGTGTAGGGAGGCCCCCCTGCAAGCGACTCCCCCCCCACACACACACACCCCGTGCAAGAGCACGGATTCCCAAGTAGAGCCCACTGGCAGGCCACTGAGGCCCGGAGCCACCTGCCATCAGCAGCGCAGTCCTGGGTGTCCCCGCAGCCCTCAGGAGCACCAGGGCCTGGGGCTCGATCGACCAGGCAGCTGCGCCTCGGCGAGAAGGCCTATCGGCTTTGGTTTGGAAATCTGGACAGTATCCCCGCGGCATTGCCCGCTCTGGTAGCTTGGAACGGCAATCAATAGGAAAATCACCTGGTTGCGTGGCGTGCTGTGGCAGAGGGAAATGTGCTGAAGATGATGGGTTCTCCCTTTTTTTCCCCCACAAACGGATGGGTACGACTCGAGTCAATGCCCAGACAACCCATACGTCCGCTTTGGACGGTCACGATGGCCGCTTAGAATATACCCGGTCCATGGAACACCTGGACCTGTGAGCCCACTTGACCGCAGCGCCTGCCTCAAGTGAGCAGAAATGATTTCCACGCAAGTGAGTCACCACCCAATAGGTAAGCAGTTTCGTTTTGCGTCCCGCAGCCCCAGAACCAAGAGAAACACTCGTTGGTTGGTACGGTCCCAAAAAGGAGGGCGAGAGGAGAAAGGGCAGGCTCCTTGCTCAGAGTCGTCGGGGTGCTCTGGGGCCCCTCTCGTCCCAGAAAAGAAACGCAGAGAAAGAGAGGTCATTGACAAGGGAGAGGGAAGACTCTGGGCCTGTCCTCTCCGGGAGACAGGCCTCTGCAGGCCTGGCCGGGAGCCCAGGCCGGAGCCCGCAGGCCACCGGTGGGAAAGGCCGGGGTTCCCCTGACAGAAGCTGGAGGTGACGGCGATGGGAGACAGCATGTCTGTGACCATTGCCGTGGGAGAGACCTGCAGGGCAACGCCGGCCGGCCCTAGCTAGGTCCCCGCTTGAGGAGGCCTCGGGGACTTTGGTTGGCGAGGAAACCCCCGTCTTCAGACGGGTCTGGCAGCCTGGCCCAACCCAGACCCTTGGCCTGGGCCAGGTGAGCTATGGCATGGAGAGGGGGCTCTCCCAGCAGCCCCAGATCTGGCCCAGGGGTCCCTTCCCCCACAGCCCCTTCTGCAAGGGGCCCTGCCCCTCCCCCTGCCTTAGAACTCAGCCCTCTGCCCCCCAGCAAGTGTCAGGAAGGAACTCTTCCTATCCAACAGTGGCCCCTAGCGGTGGAAGCTTTGCCTCTGACTTTGGGCACCGGAGCCGCTCTCTTGTTCCTGGAGCTTCTTCTGTCTCTTGGCTTTTCACCAGACAGACAGGAGGGAACAACTGTCCAGGACAGCATAGCAGAGCTTCTCTCCTAGCCCAGTCCCCACCCAGCAGGCTCCGCCCACGTCGGCGACCCCTTCCGTCGCGTCCCCGTGGCCTCCTGCTGGCATTCGGTGTATACATTTTGGAACCCCGCTTCCCCCGGCGCTGGAGGTTTTCCTGGCAGTGGACGCGCTCCCCGAAGTGCATCGGGTGGGTTTGGGCAGGATGCCTATTGGCCGCATCTGTCCCGGCACTGCCACTGGGGACAACTCCCGAGTGCAGAAAACGCCTCCCCTCCCCCCCCCAATCCATCACAACTGTCTTCCCACTCCCGGGCTTGGGCACCTCCCGCCAGTGGCCACCGTCTCCAGAGCAACCAGGAGGGGCGGGGTCGGGGCGAGTCTGCCGGGGGCAGGGTGAGTGGCGCCTGCGCGCCAGGGCGGCGCTGGGCGTGGCCGGCCCAGCGGGCCGGGACGCCTGCGCATTTGTCCCGGCTTTGCGGGCGTCAGAGAGCGGGGTACGGCGGCGCGGGAGGCCTAGCGCTTGGCCCTCCCCCTCCCCCACCCCCACCCCGGGCGCCGTCTGGGCGCCCCGAAAGGAGGGGGTCAGGCGGAGGCAGCGGACGGAGCGAGAGGGGGCTTAGATCCCACAGGGCTGTTGGATGCGGCTCTCCCGCTGGCAGGTGTCGGCACTTTTGCTTCCCTCCGCGGTGAGGACCACGTTCTCCTCCCTCTCAGCTGACCTGGGCCGGTCCAACGAACCTGAGCGCAGGTGGTGCACCTGCGCTGGGGCTCAGGTCCCAACTGGCACGGGGCCTGTCCAGAGACATGCAGAAGCCTGTCTCCTGAGCATGCACGCACCCAGTGCCAGGCTCAGCCGCAGCCAAAGTGACAGAAGAAGAGGCATGTGTAGGGAGGCCCCCCTGCAAGCGACTCCCCCCCCACACACACACACCCCGTGCAAGAGCACGGATTCCCAAGTAGAGCCCACTGGCAGGCCACTGAGGCCCGGAGCCACCTGCCATCAGCAGCGCAGTCCTGGGTGTCCCCGCAGCCCTCAGGAGCACCAGGGCCTGGGGCTCGATCGACCAGGCAGCTGCGCCTCGGCGAGAAGGCCTATCGGCTTTGGTTTGGAAATCTGGACAGTATCCCCGCGGCATTGCCCGCTCTGGTAGCTTGGAACGGCAATCAATAGGAAAATCACCTGGTTGCGTGGCGTGCTGTGGCAGAGGGAAATGTGCTGAAGATGATGGGTTCTCCCTTTTTTTCCCCCACAAACGGATGGGTACGACTCGAGTCAATGCCCAGACAACCCATACGTCCGCTTTGGACGGTCACGATGGCCGCTTAGAATATACCCGGTCCATGGAACACCTGGACCTGTGAGCCCACTTGACCGCAGCGCCTGCCTCAAGTGAGCAGAAATGATTTCCAAGTGTCTCACCACCCAATAGTTAAGCAGTTTCGTTTTGTCTCCCGCGGCCCCAAAGCCGAGAGAAACGCTCGTTGGTTGGTACGGTCCCAAAAAGGAGGGCGAGAGGAGAAAGGGCAGGCTCCTTGCTCAGAGTCGTCGGGGTGCTCTGGGGCCCCTCTCGTCCCAGAAAAGAAACGCAGAGAAAGAGAGGTCATTGACAAGGGAGAGGGAAGACTCTGGGCCTGTCCTCTCCGGGAGACAGGCCTCTGCAGGCCTGGCCGGGAGCCCAGGCCGGAGCCCGCAGGCCACCGGTGGGAAAGGCCGGGGTTCCCCTGACAGAAGCTGGAGGTGACGGCGATGGGAGACAGCATGTCTGTGACCATTGCCGTGGGAGAGACCTGCAGGGCAACGCCGGCCGGCCCTAGCTAGGCCCCCGCTTGAGGAGGCCTCGGGGACTTTGGTTGGCGAGGAAACCCCCGTCTTCAGACGGGTCTGGCAGCCTGGCCCAACCCAGACCCTTGGCCTGGGCCAGGTGATCTATGGCATGGAGAGGGGGCTCTCCCAGCAGCCCCAGATCTGGCCCAGGGGTCCCTTCCCCCACAGCCCCTTCTGCAAGGGGCCCTGCCCCTCCCCCTGCCTTAGAACTCAGCCCTCTGCCCCCCAGCAAGTGTCAGGAAGGAACTCTTCCTATCCAACAGTGGCCCCTAGCGGTGGAAGCTTTGCCTCTGACTTTGGGCACCGGAGCCGCTCTCTTGTTCCTGGAGCTTCTTCTGTCTCTTGGCTTTTCACCAGACAGACAGGAGGGAACAACTGTCCAGGACAGCATAGCAGAGCTTCTCTCCTAGCCCAGTCCCCACCCAGCAGGCTCCGCCCACGTCGGCGACCCCTTCCGTCGCGTCCCCGTGGCCTCCTGCTGGCATTCGGTGTATACATTTTGGAACCCCGCTTCCCCCGGCGCTGGAGGTTTTCCTGGCAGTGGACGCGCTCCCCGAAGTGCATCGGGTGGGTTTGGGCAGGATGCCTATTGGCCGCATCTGTCCCGGCACTGCCACTGGGGACAACTCCCGAGTGCAGAAAACGCCTCCCCTCCCCCCCCCAATCCATCACAACTGTCTTCCCACTCCCGGGCTTGGGCACCTCCCGCCAGTGGCCACCGTCTCCAGAGCAACCAGGAGGGGCGGGGTCGGGGCGAGTCTGCCGGGGGCAGGGTGAGTGGCGCCTGCGCGCCAGGGCGGCGCTGGGCGTGGCCGGCCCAGCGGGCCGGGGCGCCTGCGCATTTGTCCCGGCTTTGCGGGCGTCAGAGAGCGGGGTACGGCGGCGCGGGAGGCCTAGCGCTTGGCCCTCCCCCTCCCCCACCCCCACCCCGGGCGCCGTCTGGGCGCCCCGAAAGGAGGGGGTCAGGCGGAGGCAGCGGACGGAGCGAGAGGGGGCTTAGATCCCACAGGGCTGTTGGATGCGGCTCTCCCGCTGGCAGGTGTCGGCACTTTTGCTTCCCTCCGCGGTGAGGACCACGTTCTCCTCCCTCTCAGCTGACCTGGGCCGGTCCAACGAACCTGAGCGCAGGTGGTGCACCTGCGCTGGGGCTCAGGTCCCAACCGGCACGGGGCCTGTCCAGAGACATGCAGAAGCCTGTCTCCTGAGCATGCACGCACCCAGTGCCAGGCTCAGCCGCAGCCAAAGTGACAGAAGAAGAGGCATGTGTAGGGAGGCCCCCCTGCAAGCGACTCCCCCCCCCCACACACACACACCCCGTGCAAGAGCACGGATTCCCAAGTAGAGCCCACTGGCAGGCCACTGAGGCCCGGAGCCACCTGCCATCAGCAGCGCAGTCCTGGGTGTCCCCGCAGCCCTCAGGAGCACCAGGGCCTGGGGCTCGATCGACCAGGCAGCTGCGCCTCGGCGAGAAGGCCTATCGGCTTTGGTTTGGAAATCTGGACAGTATCCCCGCGGCATTGCCCGCTCTGGTAGCTTGGAACGGCAATCAATAGGAAAATCACCTGGTTGCGTGGCGTGCTGTGGCAGAGGGAAATGTGCTGAAGATGATGGGTTCTCCCTTTTTTTCCCCCACAAACGGATGGGTACGACTTGAGTCAATGCCCAGACAACCCATACGTCCGCTTTGGACGGTCACGATGGCCGCTTAGAATATACCCGGTCCATGGAACACCTGGACCTGTGAGCCCACTTGACCGCAGCGCCTGCCTCAAGTGAGCAGAAATGATTTCCACGCAAGTGAGTCACCACCCAATAGGTAAGCAGTTTCGTTTTGCGTCCCGCAGCCCCAGAACCAAGAGAAACACTCGTTGGTTGGTACGGTCCCAAAAAGGAGGGCGAGAGGAGAAAGGGCAGGCTCCTTGCTCAGAGTCGTCGGGGTGCTCTGGGGCCCCTCTCGTCCCAGAAAAGAAACGCAGAGAAAGAGAGGTCATTGACAAGGGAGAGGGAAGACTCTGGGCCTGTCCTCTCCGGGAGACAGGCCTCTGCAGGCCTGGCCGGGAGCCCAGGCCGGAGCCCGCAGGCCACCGGTGGGAAAGGCCGGGGTTCCCCTGACAGAAGCTGGAGGTGACGGCGATGGGAGACAGCATGTCTGTGACCATTGCCGTGGGAGAGACCTGCAGGGCAACGCCGGCCGGCCCTAGCTAGGTCCCCGCTTGAGGAGGCCTCGGGGACTTTGGTTGGCGAGGAAACCCCCGTCTTCAGACGGGTCTGGCAGCCTGGCCCAACCCAGACCCTTGGCCTGGGCCAGGTGAGCTATGGCATGGAGAGGGGGCTCTCCCAGCAGCCCCAGATCTGGCCCAGGGGTCCCTTCCCCCACAGCCCCTTCTGCAAGGGGCCCTGCCCCTCCCCCTGCCTTAGAACTCAGCCCTCTGCCCCCCAGCAAGTGTCAGGAAGGAACTCTTCCTATCCAACAGTGGCCCCTAGCGGTGGAAGCTTTGCCTCTGACTTTGGGCACCTGAGCCGCTCTCTTGTTCCTGGAGCTTCTTCTGTCTCTGGCTTTTCACCAGACAGACAGGAGGGAACAACTGTCCAGGACAGCATAGCAGAGCTTCTCTCCTAGCCCAGTCCCCACCCAGCAGGCTCCGCCCACGTGGGCGACCCCTTCCGTCGCGTCCCCGTGGCCTCCTGCTGGCATTCGGTGTATACATTTTGGAACCCCGCTTCCCCCGGCGCTGGAGGTTTTCCTGGCAGTGGACGCGCTCCCCGAAGTGCATCAGGTGGGTTTGGGCAGGATGCCTATTGGCCGCATCTGTCCCGGCACTGCCACTGGGGACAACTCCCGAGTGCAGAAAACGCCTCCCCTCCCCCCCCCAATCCATCACAACTGTCTTCCCACTCCCGGGCTTGGGCACCTCCCGCCAGTGGCCACCGTCTCCAGAGCAACCAGGAGGGGCGGGGTGAGTGGCGCCTGCGCGCCAGGGCGGCGCTGGGCGTGGCCGGCCCAGCGGGCCGGGGCGCCTGCGCATTTGTCCCGGCTTTGCGGGCGTCAGAGAGCGGGGTACGGCGGCGCGGGAGGCCTAGCGCTTGGCCCTCCCCCTCCCCCACCCCCACCCCGGGCGCCGTCTGGGCGCCCCGAAAGGAGGGGGTCAGGCGGAGGCAGCGGACGGAGCGAGAGGGGGCTTAGATCCCACAGGGCTGTTGGATGCGGCTCTCCCGCTGGCAGGTGTCGGCACTTTTGCTTCCCTCCGCGGTGAGGACCACGTTCTCCTCCCTCTCAGCTGACCTGGGCCGGTCCAACGAACCTGAGCGCAGGTGGTGCACCTGGGCTGAGGCTCAGGTCCCAGCCGGCACGGGGCCTGTCCAGAGACATGCAGAGGCCTGTCTCCTGAGCATGCACGCACCCAGTGCCAGGCTCAGCCGCAGCCAAAGTGACAGAAGAAGAGGCATGTGTAGGGAGGCCCCCCTGCAAGCGACTCCCCCCACACACACACACACCCCGTGCAAGAGCACGGATTCCCAAGTAGAGCCCACTGGCAGGCCACTGAGTCCCGGAGCCACCTGCCAGCAGCAGCGCAGTCCTGGGTGTCCCCGCAGCCCTCAGGAGCACCAGGGCCTGGGGCTCGATCGACCAGGCAGCTGCGCCTCAGCAAGAAGGCCTATCGGCTTTGGTTTGGAAATCTGGACAGTATCCCCGCGGCATTGCCCGCTCTGGTAGCTTGGAACGGCAATCAATAGGAAAATCACCTGGTTGCGTGGCGTGCTGTGGCAGAGGGAAATGTGCTGAAGATGATGGGTTCTCCCTTTTTTCCCCCCACAAACGGATGGGTACGACTCGAGTCAATGCCCAGACAACCCATACGTCCGCTTTGGACGGTCACGATGGCCGCTTAGAATATACCCGGTCCATGGAACACCTGGACCTGTGAGCCCACTTGACCGCAGCGCCTGCCTCAAGTGAGCAGAAATGATTTCCAAGTGTCTCACCACCCAATAGTTAAGCAGTTTCGTTTTGTCTCCCGCGGCCCCAAAGCCGAGAGAAACGCTCGTTGGTTGGTACGGTCCCAAAAAGGAGGGCGAGAGGAGAAAGGGCAGGCTCCTTGCTCAGAGTCGTCGGGGTGCTCTGGGGCCCCTCTCGTCCCAGAAAAGAAACGCAGAGAAAGAGAGGTCATTGACAAGGGAGAGGGAAGACTCTGGGCCTGTCCTCTCCGGGAGACAGGCCTCTGCAGGCCTGGCCGGGAGCCCAGGCCGGAGCCCGCAGGCCACCGGTGGGAAAGGCCGGGGTTCCCCTGACAGAAGCTGGAGGTGACGGCGATGGGAGACAGCATGTCTGTGACCATTGCCGTGGGAGAGACCTGCAGGGCAACGCCGGCCGGCCCTAGCTAGGCCCCCGCTTGAGGAGGCCTCGGGGACTTTGGTTGGCGAGGAAACCCCCATCTTCAGACGGGTCTGGCAGCCTGGCCCAACCCAGACCCTTGGCCTGGGCCAGGTGATCTATGGCATGGAGAGGGGGCTCTCCCAGCAGCCCCAGATCTGGCCCAGGGGTCCCTTCCCCCACAGCCCCTTCTGCAAGGGGCCCTGCCCCTCCCCCTGCCTTAGAACTCAGCCCTCTGCCCCCCAGCAAGTGTCAGGAAGGAACTCTTCCTATCCAACAGTGGCCCCTAGCGGTGGAAGCTTTGCCTCTGACTTTGGGCACCGGAGCCGCTCTCTTGTTCCTGGAGCTTCTTCTGTCTCTTGGCTTTTCACCAGACAGACAGGAGGGAACAACTGTCCAGGACAGCATAGCAGAACTTCTCTCCTAGCCCAGTCCCCAACCAGCAGGCTCCGCCCACGTCGGCGACCCCTTCCGTCGCGTCCCCGTGGCCTCCTGCTGGCATTCGGTGTATACATTTTGGAACCCCGCTTCCCCCGGCGCTGGAGGTTTTCCTGGCAGTGGACGCGCTCCCCGAAGTGCATCGGGTGGGTTTGGGCAGGATGCCTATTGGCCGCATCTGTCCCGGCACTGCCACTGGGGACAACTCCCGAGTGCAGAAAACGCCTCCCCTCCCCCCCCCAATCCATCACAACTGTCTTCCCACTCCCGGGCTTGGGCAACTCCCGCCAGTGGCCACCGTCTCCAGAGCAACCAGGAGGGGCGGGGTCGGGGCGAGTCTGCCGGGGGCGGGGTGAGTGGCGCCTGCGCGCCAGGGCGGCGCTGGGCGTGGCCGGCCCAGCGGGCCGGGGCGCCTGCGCATTTGTCCCGGCTTTGCGGGCGTCAGAGAGCGGGGTACGGCGGCGCGGGAGGCCTAGCGCTTGGCCCTCCCCCTCCCCCACCCCCACCCCGGGCGCCGTCTGGGCGCCCCGAAAGGAGGGGGTCAGGCGGAGGCAGCGGACGGAGCGAGAGGGGGCTTAGATCCCACAGGGCTGTTGGATGCGGCTCTCCCGCTGGCAGGTGTCGGCACTTTTGCTTCCCTCCGCGGTGAGGACCACGTTCTCCTCCCTCTCAGCTGACCTGGGCCGGTCCAACGAATCTGAGCGCAGGTGGCGCACCTGGGCTGAGGCTCAGGTCCCAGCTGGCACGGGGCCTGTCCAGAGACATGCAGAGGCCTGTCTCCTGAGCATGCACGCACCCAGTGCCAGGCTCAGCCGCAGCCAAAGTGACAGAAGAAGAGGCATGTGTAGGGAGGCCCCCCTGCAAGCGACTCCCCCCCCCCCACACACACACCCCGTGCAAGAGCACGGATTCCCAAGTAGAGCCCACTGGCAGGCCACTGAGCCCCGGAGCCACCTGCCATCAGCAGCGCAGTCCTGGGTGTCCCCGCAGCCCTCAGGAGCACCAGGGCCTGGGGCTCGATCGACCAGGCAGCTGCGCCTCGGCGAGAAGGCCTATCGTCTTTGGTTTGGAAATCTGCACAGTATCCCTGCGGCATTGCCCGCTCTGGTAGCTTGGAACGGCAATCAATAGGAAAATCACCTGGTTGCGTGGCGTGCTGTGGCAGAGGGAAATGTGCTGAAGATGATGGGTTCTCCCTTTTTTTCCCCCACAAACGGATGGGTACGACTCGAGTCAATGCCCAGACAACCCATACGTCCGCTTTGGACGGTCACGATGGCCGCTTAGAATATACCCGGTCCATGGAACACCTGGACCTGTGAGCCCACTTGACCGCAGCGCCTGCCTCAAGTGAGCAGAAATGATTTCCACGCAAGTGAGTCACCACCCAATAGGTAAGCAGTTTCGTTTTGCGTCCCGCGGCCCCAGAGCCGAGAGAAACACTCGTTGGTTGGTACGGTCCCAAAAAGGAGGGCGAGAGGCGAAAGGGCAGGCTCCTTGCTCAGAGTCGTCGGGGTGCTCTGGGGCCCCTCTCGTCCCAGAAAAGAAAGGCAGAGAAAGAGAGGTCATTGACAAGGGAGAGGGAAGACTCTGGGCCTGTCCTCTCCGGGAGACAGGCCTCTGCAGGCCTGGCCGGGAGCCCAGGCCGGAGCCCGCAGGCCACCGGTGGGAAAGGCCGGGGTTCCCCTGACAGAAGCTGGAGGTGACGGCGATGGGAGACAGCATGTCTGTGACCATTGCCATGGGAGAGACCTGCAGGGCAACGCCGGCCGGCCCTAGCTAGGCCCCCGCTTGAGGAGGCCTCGGGGACTTTGGTTGGCGAGGAAACCCCCGTCTTCAGACGGGTCTGGCAGCCTGGCCCAACCCAGACCCTTGGCCTGGGCCAGGTGAGCTATGGCATGGAGAGGGGGCTCTCCCAGCAGCCCCAGATCTGGCCCAGGGGTCCCTTCCCCCACAGCCCCTTCTGCAAGGGGCCCTGCCCCTCCCCCTGCCTTAGAACTCAGCCCTCTGCCCCCCAGCAAGTGTCAGCAAGGAACTCTTCCTATCCAACAGTGGCCCCTAGCGGTGGAAGCTTTGCCTCTGACTTTGGGCACCGGAGCCGCTCTCTTGTTCCTGGAGCTTCTTCTGTCTCTTGGCTTTTCACCAGACAGACAGGAGGGAACAACTGTCCAGGACAGCATAGCAGAACTTCTCTCCTAGCCCAGTCCCCAACCAGCAGGCTCCGCCCACATCGGCGACCCCTTCCGTCGCGTCCCCGTGGCCTCCTGCTGGCATTCGGTGTATACATTTTGGAACCCCGCTTCCCCCGGCGCTGGAGGTTTTCCTGGCAGTGGACGCGCTCCCCGAAGTGCATCGGGTGGGTTTGGGCAGGATGCCTATTGGCCGCATCTGTCCCGGCACTGCCACTGGGGACAACTCCCGAGTGCAGAAAACGCCTCCCCTCCCCCCCCCAATCCATCACAACTGTCTTCCCACTCCCGGGCTTGGGCACCTCCCGCCAGTGGCCACCGTCTCCAGAGCAACCAGGAGGGGCGGGGTCGGGGCGAGTCTGCCGGGGGCGGGGTTAGTGGCGCCTGCGCGCCAGGGCGGCGCTGGGCGTGGCCGGCCCAGCGGGCCGGGGCGCCTGCGCATTTGTCCCGGCTTTGCGGGCGTCAGAGAGCGGGGTACGGCGGCGCGGGAGGCCTAGCGCTTGGCCCTCCCCCTCCCCCACCCCCACCCCGGGCGCCGTCTGGGCGCCCCGAAAGGAGGGGGTCAGGCGGAGGCAGCGGACGGAGCGAGAGGGGGCTTAGATCCCACAGGGCTGTTGGATGCGGCTCTCCCGCTGGCAGGTGTCGGCACTTTTGCTTCCCTCCGCGGTGAGGACCACGTTCTCCTCCCTCTCAGCTGACCTGGGCCGGTCCAACGAACCTGAGCGCAGGTGGTGCACCTGCGCTGGGGCTCAGGTCCCAACCGGCACGGGGCCTGTCCAGAGACATGCAGAAGCCTGTCTCCTGAGCATGCACGCACCCAGTGCCAGGCTCAGCCGCAGCCAAAGTGACAGAAGAAGAGGCATGTGTAGGGAGGCCCCCCTGCAAGCGACTCCCCCCCCACACACACACACCCCGTGCAAGAGCACGGATTCCCAAGTAGAGCCCACTGGCAGGCCACTGAGGCCCGGAGCCACCTGCCATCAGCAGCGCAGTCCTGGGTGTCCCCGCAGCCCTCAGGAGCACCAGGGCCTGGGGCTCGATCGACCAGGCAGCTGCGCCTCGGCGAGAAGGCCTATCGGCTTTGGTTTGGAAATCTGGACAGTATCCCCGCGGCATTGCCCGCTCTGGTAGCTTGGAACGGCAATCAATAGGAAAATCACCTGGTTGCGTGGCGTGCTGTGGCAGAGGGAAATGTGCTGAAGATGATGGGTTCTCCCTTTTTTTCCCCCACAAACGGATGGGTACGACTCGAGTCAATGCCCAGACAACCCATACGTCCGCTTTGGACGGTCACGATGGCCGCTTAGAATATACCCGGTCCATGGAACACCTGGACCTGTGAGCCCACTTGACCGCAGCGCCTGCCTCAAGTGAGCAGAAATGATTTCCAAGTGTCTCACCACCCAATAGTTAAGCAGTTTCGTTTTGTCTCCCGCGGCCCCAAAGCCGAGAGAAACGCTCGTTGGTTGGTACGGTCCCAAAAAGGAGGGCGAGAGGAGAAAGGGCAGGCTCCTTGCTCAGAGTCGTCGGGGTGCTCTGGGGCCCCTCTCGTCCCAGAAAAGAAAGGCAGAGAAAGAGAGGTCATTGACAAGGGAGAGGGAAGACTCTGGGCCTGTCCTCTCCGGGAGACAGGCCTCTGCAGGCCTGGCCGGGAGCCCAGGCCGGAGCCCGCAGGCCACCGGTGGGAAAGGCCGGGGTTCCCCTGACAGAAGCTGGAGGTGACGGCGATGGGAGACAGCATGTCTGTGACCATTGCCGTGGGAGAGACCTGCAGGGCAACGCCGGCCGGCCCTAGCTAGGCCCCCGCTTGAGGAGGCCTCGGGGACTTTGGTTGGCGAGGAAACCCCCGTCTTCAGACGGGTCTGGCAGCCTGGCCCAACCCAGACCCTTGGCCTGGGCCAGGTGAGCTATGGCATGGAGAGGGGGCTCTCCCAGCAGCCCCAGATCTGGCCCAGGGGTCCCTTCCCCCACAGCCCCTTCTGCAAGGGGCCCTGCCCCTCCCCCTGCCTTAGAACTCAGCCCTCTGCCCCCCAGCAAGTGTCAGGAAGGAACTCTTCCTATCCAACAGTGGCCCCTAGCGGTGGAAACTTTGCCTCTGACTTTGGGCACCAGAGCCGCTCTCTTGTTCCTGGAGCTTCTTCTGTCTCTTGGCTTTTCACCAGACAGACAGGAGGGAACAACTGTCCAGGACAGCATAGCAGAGCTTCTCTCCTAGCCCAGTCCCCACCCAGCAGGCTCCGCCCACGTCGGCGACCCCTTCCGTCGCGTCCCCGTGGCCTCCTGCTGGCATTCGGTGTATACATTTTGGAACCCCGCTTCCCCCCGGCGCTGGAGGTTTTCCTGGCAGTGGACGCGCTCCCCGAAGTGCATCGGGTGGGTTTGGGCAGGATGCCTATTGGCCGCATCTGTCCCGGCACTGCCACTGGGGACAACTCCCGAGTGCAGAAAACGCCTCCCCTACCCCCCCAATCCATCACAACTGTCTTCCCACTCCCGGGCTTGGGCACCTCCCGCCAGTGGCCACCGTCTCCAGAGCAACCAGGAGGGGCGGGGTCGGGGCGAGTCTGCCGGGGGCGGGGTGAGTGGCGCCTGCGCGCCAGGGCGGCGCTGGGCGTGGCCGGCCCAGCGGGCCGGGGCGCCTGCGCATTTGTCCCGGCTTTGCGGGAGTCAGAGAGCGGGGTACGGTGGCGCGGGAGGCCTAGCGCTTGGCCCTCCCCCTCCCCCACCCCCACCCCGGGCGCCGTCTGGGCGCCCCGAAAGGAGGGGGTCAGGCGGAGGCAGCGGACGGAGCGAGAGGGGGCTTAGATCCCACAGGGCTGTTGGATGCGGCTCTCCCGCTGGCAGGTGTCGGCACTTTTGCTTCCCTCCGCGGTGAGGACCACGTTCTCCTCCCTCTCAGCTGACCTGGGCCGGTCCAACGAACCTGAGCGCAGGTGGTGCACCTGCGCTGGGGCTCAGGTCCCAACCGGCACGGGGCCTGTCCAGAGACATGCAGAAGCCTGTCTCCTGAGCATGCACGCACCCAGTGCCAGGCTCAGCCGCAGCCAAAGTGACAGAAGAAGAGGCATGTGTAGGGAGGCCCCCCTGCAAGCGACTCCCCCCCCACACACACACACCCCGTGCAAGAGCACGGATTCCAAAGTAGAGCCCACTGGCAGGCCACTGAGGCCCGGAGCCACCTGCTATCAGCAGCGCAGTCCTGGGTGTCCCCGCAGCCCTCAGGAGCACCAGGGCCTGGGGCTCGATCGACCAGGCAGCTGCGCCTCGGCGAGAAGGCCTATCGGCTTTGGTTTGGAAATCTGGACAGTATCCCCGCGGCATTGCCCGTTCTGGTAGCTTGGAACGGCAATCAATAGGAAAATCACCTGGTTGCGTGGCGTGCTGTGGCAGAGGGAAATGTGCTGAAGATGATGGGTTCTCCCTTTTTTTCCCCCACAAACGGATGGGTACGACTCGAGTCAATGCCCAGACAACCCATACGTCCGCTTTGGACGGTCACGATGGCCGCTTAGAATATACCCGGTCCATGGAACACCTGGACCTGTGAGCCCACTTGACCGCAGCGCCTGCCTCAAGTGAGCAGAAATGATTTCCACGCAAGTGAGTCACCACCCAATAGGTAAGCAGTTTCGTTTTGCGTCCCGCGGCCCCAGAGCCGAGAGAAACACTCGTTGGTTGGTACGGTCCCAAAAAGGAGGGCGAGAGGCGAAAGGGCAGGCTCCTTGCTCAGAGTCGTCGGGGTGCTCTGGGGCCCCTCTCGTCCCAGAAAAGAAAGGCAGAGAAAGAGAGGTCATTGACAAGGGAGAGGGAAGACTCTGGGCCTGTCCTCTCCGGGAGACAGGCCTCTGCAGGCCTGGCCGGGAGCCCAGGCCGGAGCCCGCAGGCCACCGGTGGGAAAGGCCGGGGTTCCACTGACAGAAGCTGGAGGTGACGGCGATGGGAGACAGCATGTCTGTGACCATTGCCATGGGAGAGACCTGCAGGGCAACGCCGGCCGGCCCTAGCTAGGCCCCCGCTTGAGGAGGCCTCGGGGACTTTGGTTGGCGAGGAAACCCCCGTCTTCAGACGGGTCTGGCAGCCTGGCCCAACCCAGACCCTTGGCCTGGGCCAGGTGAGCTATGGCATGGAGAGGGGGCTCTCCCAGCAGCCCCAGATCTGGCCCAGGGGTCCCTTCCCCCACAGCCCCTTCTGCAAGGGGCCCTGCCCCTCCCCCTGCCTTAGAACTCAGCCCTCTGCCCCCCAGCAAGTGTCAGCAAGGAACTCTTCCTATCCAACAGTGGCCCCTAGCGGTGGAAGCTTTGCCTCTGACTTTGGGCACCGGAGCCGCTCTCTTGTTCCTGGAGCTTCTTCTGTCTCTTGGCTTTTCACCAGACAGACAGGAGGGAACAACTGTCCAGGACAGCATAGCAGAGCTTCTCTCCTAGCCCAGTCCCCACCCAGCAGGCTCCGCCCATGTCGGCGACCCCTTCCGTCGCGTCCCCGTGGCCTCCTGCTGGCATTCGGTGTATACATTTTGGAACCCCGCTTCCCCCGGCGCTGGAGGTTTTCCTGGCAGTGGACGCGCTCCCCGAAGTGCATCGGGTGGGTTTGGGCAGGATGCCTATTGGCCGCATCTGTCCCGGCACTGCCACTGGGGACAACTCCCGAGTGCAGAAAACGCCTCCCCTCCCCCCCCCAATCCATCACAACTGTCTTCCCACTCCCGGGCTTGGGCACCTCCCGCCAGTGGCCACCGTCTCCAGAGCAACCAGGAGGGGCGGGGTCGGGGCGAGTCTGCCGGGGGCGGGGTGAGTGGCGCCTGCGCGCCAGGGCGGCGCTGGGCGTGGCCGGCCCAGCGGGCCGGGGCGCCTGCGCATTTGTCCCGGCTTTGCGGGCGTCAGAGAGCGGGGTACGGCGGCGCGGGAGGCCTAGCGCTTGGCCCTCCCCCTCCCCCACCCCGAACCCGGGCGCCGTCTGGGCGCCCCGAAAGGAGGGGGTCAGGCGGAGGCAGCGGACGGAGCGAGAGGGGGCTTAGATCCCACAGGGCTGTTGGATGCGGCTCTCCCGCTGGCAGGTGTCGGCACTTTTGCTTCCCTCCGCGGTGAGGACCACGTTCTCCTCCCTCTCAGCTGACCTGGGCCGGTCCAACGAACCTGAGCGCAGGTGGTGCACCTGGGCTGAGGCTCAGGTCCCAGCCGGCACGGGGCCTGTCCAGAGACATGCAGAGGCCTGTCTCCTGAGCATGCACGCACCCAGTGCCAGGCTCAGCCGCAGCCAAAGTGACAGAAGAAGAGGCATGTGTAGGGAGGCCCCCCTGCAAGCGACTCCCCCCACACACACACACACCCCGTGCAAGAGCACGGATTCCCAAGTAGAGCCCACTGGCAGGCCACTGAGGCCCGGAGCCACCTGCCATCAGCAGCGCAGTCCTGGGTGTCCCCGCAGCCCTCAGGAGCACCATGGCCTGGGGCTCGATCGACCAGGCAGCTGCGCCTCGGCGAGAAGGCCTATCGGCTTTCGTTTGGAAATCTGGACAGTATCCCCGCGGCATTGCCCGCTCTGGTAGCTTGGAACGGCAATCAATAGGAAAATCACCTGGTTTCGTGGCGTGCTGTGGCAGAGGGAAATGTGCTGAAGATGATGGGTTCTCCCTTTTTTTCCCCCACAAACGGATGGGTACGACTCGAGTCAATGCCCAGACAACCCATACGTCCGCTTTGGACGGTCACGATGGCCGCTTAGAATATACCCGGCCCATGGAACACCTGGACCTGTGAGCCCACTTGACCGCAGCGCCTGCCTCAAGTGAGCAGAAATGATTTCCACGCAAGTGAGTCACCACCCAATAGGTAAGCAGTTTCGTTTTGCGTCCCGCAGCCCCTGAGCCAAGAGAAACACTCGTTGGTTGGTACGGTCCCAAAAAGGAGGGCGAGAGGAGAAAGGGCAGGCTCCTTGCTCAGAGTCGTCGGGGTGCTCTGGGGCCCCTCTCGTCCCAGAAAAGAAACGCAGAGAAAGAGAGGTCATTGACAAGGGAGAGGGAAGACTCTGGGCCTGTCCTCTCCGGGAGACAGGCCTCTGCAGGCCTGGCCGGGAGCCCAGGCCGGAGCCCGCAGGCCACCGGTGGGAAAGGCCGGGGTTCCCCTGACAGAAGCTGGAGGTGACGGCGATGGGAGACAGCATGTCTGTGACCATTGTCGTGGGAGAGACCTGCAGGGCAACGCCGGCCGGCCCTAGCTAGGCCCCCACTTGAGGAGGCCTCGGGGACTTTGGTTGGTGAGGAAACCCCCGTCTTCAGACGGGTCTGGCAGCCTGGCCCAACCCAGACCCTTGGCCTGGGCCAGGTGATCTATGGCATGGAGAGGGGGCTCTCCCAGCAGCCCCAGATCTGGCCCAGGGGTCCCTTCCCCCACAGCCCCTTCTGCAAGGGGCCCTGCCCCTCCCCCTGCCTTAGAATTCAGCCCTCTGCCCCCCAGCAAGTGTCAGGAAGGAACTCTTCCTATCCAACAGTGGCCCCTAGCGGTGGAAGCTTTGCCTCTGACTTTGGGCACCGGAGCCGCTCTCTTGTTCCTGGAGCTTCTTCTGTCTCTTGGCTTTTCACCAGACAGACAGGAGGGAACAACTGTCCAGGACAGCATAGCAGAGCTTCTCTCCTAGCCCAGTCCCCACCCAGCAGGCTCCGCCCACGTCGGCGACCCCTTCCGTCGCGTCCCCGTGGCCTCCTGCTGGCATTCGGTGTATACATTTTGGAACCCCGCTTCCCCCGGCGCTGGAGGTTTTCCTGGCAGTGGACGCGCTCCCCGAAGTGCATCGGGTGGGTTTGGGCAGGATGCCTATTGGCCGCATCTGTCCCGGCACTGCCACTGGGGACAACTCCCGAGTGCAGAAAACGCCTCCCCTCCCCCCCCCCAATCCATCACAACTGTCTTCCCACTCCCGGGCTTGGGCACCTCCCGCCAGTGGCCACCGTCTCCAGAGCAACCAGGAGGGGCGGGGTCGGGGCGAGTCTGCCGGGGGCAGGGTGAGTGGCGCCTGCGCGCCAGGGCGGCGCTGGGCGTGGCCGGCCCAGCGGGCCGGGGCGCCTGCGCATTTGTCCCGGCTTTGCGGGCGTCAGAGAGCGGGGTACGGCGGCGCGGGAGGCCTAGCGCTTGGCCCTCCCCCTCCCCCACCCCCACCCCGGGCGCCGTCTGGGCGCCCCGAAAGGAGGGGGTCAGGCGGAGGCAGCGGACGGAGCGAGAGGGGGCTTAGATCCCACAGGGCTGTTGGATGCGGCTCTCCCGCTGGCAGGTGTCGGCACTTTTGCTTCCCTCCGCGGTGAGGACCACGTTCTCCTCCCTCTCAGCTGACCTGGGCCGGTCCAACGAACCTGAGCGCAGGTGGTGCACCTGCGCTGGGGCTCAGGTCCCAACCGGCACGGGGCCTGTCCAGAGACATGCAGAAGCCTGTCTCCTGAGCATGCACGCACCCAGTGCCAGGCTCAGCCGCAGCCAAAGTGACAGAAGAAGAGGCATGTGTAGGGAGGCCCCCCTGCAAGCGACTCCCCCCCCACACACACACACCCCGTGCAAGAGCACGGATTCCCAAGTAGAGCCCACTGGCAGGCCACTGAGGCCCGGAGCCACCTGCCATCAGCAGCGCAGTCCTGGGTGTCCCCGCAGCCCTCAGGAGCACCAGGGCCTGGGGCTCGATCGACCAGGCAGCTGCGCCTCGGCGAGAAGGCCTATCGGCTTTGGTTTGGAAATCTGCACAGTATCCCCGCGGCATTGCCCGTTCTGGTAGCTTGGAACGGCAATCAATAGGAAAATCACCTGGTTGCGTGGCGTGCTGTGGCAGAGGGAAATGTGCTGAAGATGATGGGTTCTCCCTTTTTTTCCCCCACAAACGGATGGGTACGACTCGAGTCAATGCCCAGACAACCCATACGTCCGCTTTGGACGGTCACGATGGCCGCTTAGAATATACCCGGTCCATGGAACACCTGGACCTGTGAGCCCACTTGACCGCAGCGCCTGCCTCAAGTGAGCAGAAATGATTTCCAAGTGTCTCACCACCCAATAGTTAAGCAGTTTCGTTTTGTCTCCCGCGGCCCCAAAGCCGAGAGAAACGCTCGTTGGTTGGTACGGTCCCAAAAAGGAGGGCGAGAGGAGAAAGGGCAGGCTCCTTGCTCAGAGTCGTCGGGGTGCTCTGGGGCCCCTCTCGTCCCAGAAAAGAAACGCAGAGAAAGAGAGGTCATTGACAAGGGAGAGGGAAGACTCTGGGCCTGTCCTCTCCGGGAGACAGGCCTCTGCAGGCCTGGCCGGGAGCCCAGGCCGGAGCCCGCAGGCCACCGGTGGGAAAGGCCGGGGTTCCCCTGACAGAAGCTGGAGGTGACGGCGATGGGAGACAGCATGTCTGTGACCATTGCCATGGGAGAGACCTGCAGGGCAACGCCGGCCGGCCCTAGCTAGGCCCCCGCTTGAGGAGGCCTCGGGGACTTTGGTTGGCGAGGAAACCCCCGTCTTCAGACGGGTCTGGCAGCCTGGCCCAACCCAGACCCTTGGCCTGGGCCAGGTGATCTATGGCATGGAGAGGGGGCTCTCCCAGCAGCCCCAGATCTGGCCCAGGGGTCCCTTCCCCCACAGCCCCTTCTGCAAGGGGCCCTGCCCCTCCCCCTGCCTTAGAACTCAGCCCTCTGCCCCCCAGCAAGTGTCAGGAAGGAACTCTTCCTATCCAACAGTGGCCCCTAGCGGTGGAAGCTTTGCCTCTGACTTTGGGCACCGGAGCCGCTCTCTTGTTCCTGGAGCTTCTTCTGTCTCTTGGCTTTTCACCAGACAGACAGGAGGGAACAACTGTCCAGGACAGCATAGCAGAGCTTCTCTCCTAGCCCAGTCCCCACCCAGCAGGCTCCGCCCACGTCGGCGACCCCTTCCGTCGCGTCCCCGTGGCCTCCTGCTGGCATTCGGTGTATACATTTTGGAACCCCGCTTCCCCCGGCGCTGGAGGTTTTCCTGGCAGTGGACGCGCTCCCCGAAGTGCATCGGGTGGGTTTGGGCAGGATGCCTATTGGCCGCATCTGTCCCGGCACTGCCACTGGGGACAACTCCCGAGTGCAGAAAACGCCTCCCCTCCCCCCCCCAATCCATCACAACTGTCTTCCCACTCCCGGGCTTGGGCACCTCCCGCCAGTGGCCACCGTCTCCAGAGCAACCAGGAGGGGCGGGGTCGGGGCGAGTCTGCCGGGGGCAGGGTGAGTGGCGCCTGCGCGCCAGGGCGGCGCTGGGCGTGGCCGGCCCAGCGGGCCGGGGCGCCTGCGCATTTGTCCCGGCTTTGCGGGCGTCAGAGAGCGGGGTACGGCGGCGCGGGAGGCCTAGCGCTTGGCCCTCCCCCTCCCCCACCCCCACCCCGGGCGCCGTCTGGGCGCCCCGAAAGGAGGGGGTCAGGCGGAGGCAGCGGACGGAGCGAGAGGGGGCTTAGATCCCACAGGGCTGTTGGATGCGGCTCTCCCGCTGGCAGGTGTCGGCACTTTTGCTTCCCTCCGCGGTGAGGACCACGTTCTCCTCCCTCTCAGCTGACCTGGGCCGGTCCAACGAACCTGAGCGCAGGTGGTGCACCTGCGCTGGGGCTCAGGTCCCAACCGGCACGGGGCCTGTCCAGAGACATGCAGAAGCCTGTCTCCTGAGCATGCACGCACCCAGTGCCAGGCTCAGCCGCAGCCAAAGTGACAGAAGAAGAGGCATGTGTAGGGAGGCCCCCCTGCAAGCGACTCCCCCCACACACACACACACCCCGTGCAAGAGCACGGATTCCCAAGTAGAGCCCACTGGCAGGCCACTGAGGCCCGGAGCCACCTGCCATCAGCAGCGCAGTCCTGGGTGTCCCCGCAGCCCTCAGGAGCACCAGGGCCTGGGGCTCGATCGACCAGGCAGCTGCGCCTCGGCGAGAAGGCCTATCGGCTTTGGTTTGGAAATCTGGACAGTATCCCCGCGGCATTGCCCGCTCTGGTAGCTTGGAACGGCAATCAATAGGAAAATCACCTGGTTGCGTGGCGTGCTGTGGCAGAGGGAAATGTGCTGAAGATGATGGGTTCTCCCTTTTTTTCCCCCACAAACGGATGGGTACGACTCGAGTCAATGCCCAGACAACCCATACGTCCGCTTTGGACGGTCACGATGGCCGCTTAGAATATACCCGGTCCATGGAACACCTGGACCTGTGAGCCCACTTGACCGCAGCGCCTGCCTCAAGTGAGCAGAAATGATTTCCAAGTGTCTCACCACCCAATAGTTAAGCAGTTTCGTTTTGTCTCCCGCGGCCCCAAAGCCGAGAGAAACGCTCGTTGGTTGGTACGGTCCCAAAAAGGAGGGCGAGAGGAGAAAGGGCAGGCTCCTTGCTCAGAGTCGTCGGGGTGCTCTGGGGCCCCTCTCGTCCCAGAAAAGAAACGCAGAGAAAGAGAGGTCATTGACAAGGGAGAGGGAAGACTCTGGGCCTGTCCTCTCCGGGAGACAGGCCTCTGCAGGCCTGGCCGGGAGCCCAGGCCGGAGCCCGCAGGCCACCGGTGGGAAAGGCCGGGGTTCCCCTGACAGAAGCTGGAGGTGACGGCGATGGGAGACAGCATGTCTGTGACCATTGCCGTGGGAGAGACCTGCAGGGCAACGCCGGCCGGCCCTAGCTAGGCCCCCGCTTGAGGAGGCCTCGGGGACTTTGGTTGGCGAGGAAACCCCCGTCTTCAGACGGGTCTGGCAGCCTGGCCCAACCCAGACCCTTGGCCTGGGCCAGGTGAGCTATGGCATGGAGAGGGGGCTCTCCCAGCAGCCCCAGATCTGGCCCAGGGGTCCCTTCCCCCACAGCCCCTTCTGCAAGGGGCCCTGCCCCTCCCCCTGCCTTAGAACTCAGCCCTCTGCCCCCCAGCAAGTGTCAGGAAGGAACTCTTCCTATCCAACAGTGGCCCCTAGCGGTGGAAACTTTGCCTCTGACTTTGGGCACCAGAGCCGCTCTCTTGTTCCTGGAGCTTCTTCTGTCTCTTGGCTTTTCACCAGACAGACAGGAGGGAACAACTGTCCAGGACAGCATAGCAGAGCTTCTCTCCTAGCCCAGTCCCCACCCAGCAGGCTCCGCCCACGTCGGCGACCCCTTCCGTCGCGTCCCCGTGGCCTCCTGCTGGCATTCGGTGTATACATTTTGGAACCCCGCTTCCCCCGGCGCTGGAGGTTTTCCTGGCAGTGGACGCGCTCCCCGAAGTGCATCGGGTGGGTTTGGGCAGGATGCCTATTGGCCGCATCTGTCCCGGCACTGCCACTGGGGACAACTCCCGAGTGCAGAAAACGCCTCCCCTACCCCCCCAATCCATCACAACTGTCTTCCCACTCCCGGGCTTGGGCACCTCCCGCCAGTGGCCACCGTCTCCAGAGCAACCAGGAGGGGCGGGGTCGGGGCGAGTCTGCCGGGGGCAGGGTGAGTGGCGCCTGCGCGCCAGGGCGGCGCTGGGCGTGGCCGGCCCAGCGGGCCGGGGCGCCTGCGCATTTGTCCCGGCTTTGCGGGCGTCAGAGAGCGGGGTACGGCGGCGCGGGAGGCCTAGCGCTTGGCCCTCCCCCTCCCCCACCCCCACCCCGGGCGCCGTCTGGGCGCCCCGAAAGGAGGGGGTCAGGCGGAGGCAGCGGACGGAGCGAGAGGGGGCTTAGATCCCACAGGGCTGTTGGATGCGGCTCTCCCGCTGGCAGGTGTCGGCACTTTTGCTTCCCTCCGCGGTGAGGACCACGTTCTCCTCCCTCTCAGCTGACCTGGGCCGGTCCAACGAACCTGAGCGCAGGTGGTGCACCTGGGCTGAGGCTCAGGTCCCAGCTGGCACGGGGCCTGTCCAGAGACATGCAGAGGCCTGTCTCCTGAGCATGCACGCACCCAGTGCCAGGCTCAGCCGCAGCCAAAGTGACAGAAGAAGAGGCATGTGTAGGGAGGCCCCCCTGCAAGCGACTCCCCCCCCACACACACACACCCCGTGCAAGAGCACGGAATCCCAAGTAGATCCCACTGGCAGGCCACTGAGGCCCGGATCCACCTGCCATCAGCAGCGCAGTCCTGGGTGTCCCCGCAGCCCTCAGGAGCACCAGGGCCTGGGGCTCGATCGACCAGGCAGCTGCGCCTCGGCGAGAAGGCCTATCGGCTTTGGTTTGGAAATCTGGACAGTATCCCCGCGGCTTTGCCCGTTCTGGTAGCTTGGAACGGCAATCAATAGGAAAATCACCTGGTTGCGTGGCGTGCTGTGGCAGAGGGAAATGTGCTGAAGATGATGGGTTCTCCCTTTTTTTCCCCCACAAACGGATGGGTACGACTCGAGTCAATGCCCAGACAACCCAAACGTCCGCTTTGGACGGTCACGATGGCCGCTTAGAATATACCCGGTCCATGGAACACCTGGACCTGTGAGCCCACTTGACCGCAGCGCCTGCCTCAAGTGAGCAGAAATGATTTCCAAGTGTCTCACCACCCAATAGTTAAGCAGTTTCGTTTTGTCTCCCGCGGCCCCAAAGCCGAGAGAAACGCTCGTTGGTTGGTACGGTCCCAAAAAGGAGGGCGAGAGGAGAAAGGGCAGGCTCCTTGCTCAGAGTCGTCGGGGTGCTCTGGGGCCCCTCTCGTCCCAGAAAAGAAACGCAGAGAAAGAGAGGTCATTGACAAGGGAGAGGGAAGACTCTGGGCCTGTCCTCTCCGGGAGACAGGCCTCTGCAGGCCTGGCCGGGAGCCCAGGCCGGAGCCCGCAGGCCACCGGTGGGAAAGGCCGGGGTTCCCCTGACAGAAGCTGGAGGTGACGGCGATGGGAGACAGCATGTCTGTGACCATTGCCGTGGGAGAGACCTGCAGGGCAACGCCGGCCGGCCCTAGCTAGGCCCCCGCTTGAGGAGGCCTCGGGGACTTTGGTTGGCGAGGAAACCCCCGTCTTCAGACGGGTCTGGCAGCCTGGCCCAACCCAGACCCTTGGCCTGGGCCAGGTGAGCTATGGCATGGAGAGGGGGCTCTCCCAGCAGCCCCAGATCTGGCCCAGGGGTCCCTTCCCCCACAGCCCCTTCTGCAAGGGGCCCTGCCCCTCCCCCTGCCTTAGAACTCAGCCCTCTGCCCCCCAGCAAGTGTCAGCAAGGAACTCTTCCTATCCAACAGTGGCCCCTACCGGTGGAAGCTTTGCCTCTGACTTTGGGCACCGGAGCCGCTCTCTTGTTCCTGGAGCTTCTTCTGTCTCTTGGCTTTTCACCAGACAGACAGGAGGGAACAACTGTCCAGGACAGCATAGCAGAGCTTCTCTCCTAGCCCAGTCCCCACCCAGCAGGCTCCGCCCACGTCGGCGACCCCTTCCGTCGCGTCCCCGTGGCCTCCTGCTGGCATTCGGTGTATACATTTTGGAACCCTGCTTCCCCCGGCGCTGGAGGTTTTCCTGGCAGTGGACGCGCTCCCCGAAGTGCATTGGGTGGGTTTGGGCAGGATGCCTATTGGCCGCATCTGTCCCGGCACTGCCACTGGGGACAACTCCCGAGTGCAGAAAACGCCTCCCCTCCCCCCCCCAATCCATCACAACTGTCTTCCCACTCCCGGGCTTGGGCGCCTCCCGCCAGTGGCCACCGTCTCCAGAGCAACCAGGAGGGGCGGGGTCGGGGCGAGTCTGCCGGGGGCGGGGTGAGTGGCGCCTGCGCGCCAGGGCGGTGCTGGGCGTGGCCGGCCCAGCGGGCCGGGGCGCCTGCGCATTTGTCCCGGCTTTGCGGGCGTCAGAGAGCGGGGTACGGCGGCGCGGGAGGCCTAGCGCTTGGCCCTCCCCCTCCCCCACCCCCACCCCGGGCGCCGTCTGGGCGCCCCGAAAGGAGGGGGTCAGGCGGAGGCAGCGGACGGAGCGAGAGGGGGCTTAGATCCCACAGGGCTGTTGGATGCGGCTCTCCCGCTGGCAGGTGTCGGCACTTTTGCTTCCCTCCGCGGTGAGGACCACGTTCTCCTCCCTCTCAGCTGACCTGGGCCGGTCCAACGAACCTGAGCGCAGGTGGTGCACCTGCGCTGGGGCTCAGGTCCCAACCGGCACGGGGCCTGTCCAGAGACATGCAGAAGCCTGTCTCCTGAGCATGCACACACCCAGTGCCAGGCTCACCCGCAGCCAAAGTGACAGAAGAAGAGGCATGTGTAGGGAGGCCCCCCTGCAAGCGACTCCCCCCACACACACACACACCCCGTGCAAGAGCACGGATTCCCAAGTAGAGCCCACTGGCAGGCCACTGAGGCCCGGAGCCACCTGCCATCAGCAGCGCAGTCCTGTGTGTCCCCGCAGCCCTCAGGAGCACCAGGGCCTGGGGCTCGATCGACCAGGCAGCTGCGCCTCGGCGAGAAGGCCTATCGGCTTTGGTTTGGAAATCTGGACAGTATCCCCGCGGCATTGCCCGCTCTGGTAGCTTGGACCGGCAATCAATAGGAAAATCACCTGGTTTCGTGGCGTGCTGTGGCAGAGGGAAATGTGCTGAAGATGATGGGTTCTCCCTTTTTTTCCCCCACAAACGGATGGGTACGACTCGAGTCAATGCCCAGACAACCCATACGTCCGCTTTGGACGGTCACGATGGCCGCTTAGAATATACCCGGTCCATGGAACACCTGGACCTGTGAGCCCACTTGACCGCAGCGCCTGCCTCAAGTGAGCAGAAATGATTTCCACGCAAGTGAGTCACCACCCAATAGGTAAGCAGTTTCGTTTTGCGTCCCGCGGCCCCAGAGCCGAGAGAAACACTTGTTGGTTGGTACGGTCCCAAAAAGGAGGGCGAGAGGAGAAAGGGCAGGCTCCTTGCTCAGAGTCGTCGGGGTGCTCTGGGGCCCCTCTCGTCCCAGAAAAGAAACGCAGAGAAAGAGAGGTCATTGACAAGGGAGAGGGAAGACTCTGGGCCTGTCCTCTCCGGGAGACAGGCCTCTGCAGGCCTGGCCGGGAGCCCAGGCCGGAGCCCGCAGGCCACCGGTGGGAAAGGCCGGGGTTCCCCTGACAGAAGCTGGAGGTGACGGCGATGGGAGACAGCATGTCTGTGACCATTGCCGTGGGAGAGACCTGCAGGGCAACGCCGGCCGGCCCTAGCTAGGCCCCCGCTTGAGGAGGCCTCGGGGACTTTGGTTGGCGAGGTAACCCCCGTCTTCAGACGGGTCTGGCAGCCTGGCCCAACCCAGACCCTTGGCCTGGGCCAGGTGATCTATGGCATGGAGAGGGGCTCTCCCAGCAGCCCCAGATCTGGCCCAGGGGTCCCTTCCCCCACAGCCCCTTCTGCAAGGGGCCCTGCCCCTCCCCCTGCCTTAGAACTCAGCCCTCTGCCCCCCAGCAAGTGTCAGGAAGGAACTCTTCCTATCCAACAGTGGCCCCTAGCGGTGGAAGCTTTGCCTCTGACTTTGGGCACCGGAGCCGCTCTCTTGTTCCTGGAGCTTCTTCTGTCTCTTGGCTTTTCACCAGACAGACAGGAGGGAACAACTGTCCAGGACAGCATAGCAGAGCTTCTCTCCTAGCCCAGTCCCCACCCAGCAGGCTCCGCCCACGTGGGCGACCCCTTCCGTCGCGTCCCCGTGGCCTCCTGCTGGCATTCGGTGTATACATTTTGGAACCCTGCTTCCCCCGGCGCTGGAGGTTTTCCTGGCAGTGGACGCGCTCCCCGAAGTGCATCGGGTGGGTTTGGGCAGGATGCCTATTGGCCGCATCTGTCCCGGCACTGCCACTGGGGACAACTCCCGAGTGCAGAAAACGCCTCCCCTCCCCCCCCCAATCCATCACAACTGTCTTCCCACTCCCGGGCTTGGGCACCTCCCGCCAGTGGCCACCGTCTCCAGAGCAACCAGGAGGGGCGGGGTCGGGGCGAGTCTGCCGGGGGCGGGGTGAGTGGCGCCTGCGCGCCAGGGCGGTGCTGGGCGTGGCCGGCCCAGCGGGCCGGGGCGCCTGCGCATTTGTCCCGGCTTTGCGGGCGTCAGAGAGCGGGGTACGGCGGCGCGGGAGGCCTAGCGCTTGGCCCTCCCCCTCCCCCACCCCCACCCCGGGCGCCGTCTGGGCGCCCCGAAAGGAGGGGGTCAGGCGGAGGCAGCGGACGGAGCGAGAGGGGGCTTAGATCCCACAGGGCTGTTGGATGCGGCTCTCCCGCTGGCAGGTGTCGGCACTTTTGCTTCCCTCCGCGGTGAGGACCACGTTCTCCTCCCTCTCAGCTGACCTGGGCCGGTCCAACGAACCTGAGCGCAGGTGGTGCACCTGCGCTGGGGCTCAGGTCCCAACCGGCACGGGGCCTGTCCAGAGACATGCAGAAGCCTGTCTCCTGAGCATGCACACACCCAGTGCCAGGCTCAGCCGCAGCCAAAGTGACAGAAGAAGAGGCATGTGTAGGGAGGCCCCCCTGCAAGCGATTCCCCCCC
This sequence comes from Dasypus novemcinctus, assembly GCF_030445035.2. Classification (NCBI taxonomy): domain Eukaryota; kingdom Metazoa; phylum Chordata; class Mammalia; order Cingulata; family Dasypodidae; genus Dasypus; species Dasypus novemcinctus. Next base: position 77,753 of record NW_026688229.1, read on the forward strand.
CCCACACACACACCCCGTGCAAGAGCACGGATTCCCAAGTAGAGCCCACTGGCAGGCCACTGAGGCCCGGAGCCACCTGCCATCAGCAGCGCAGTCCTGGGTGTCCCCGCAGCCCTCAGGAGCACCAGGGCCTGGGGCTCGATCGACCAGGCAGCTGCGCCTCGGCGAGAAGGCCTATCGGCTTTGGTTTGGAAATCTGGACAGTATCCCCGCGGCATTGCCCGCTCTGGTAGCTTGGACCGGCAATCAATAGGAAAATCACCTGGTTTCGTGGCGTGCTGTGGCAGAGGGAAATGTGCTGAAGATGATGGGTTCTCCCTTTTTTTCCCCCACAAACGGATGGGTACGACTCGAGTCAATGCCCAGACAACCCATACGTCCGCTTTGGACGGTCACGATGGCCGCTTAGAATATACCCGGTCCATGGAACACCTGGACCTGTGAGCCCACTTGACCGCAGCGCCTGCCTCAAGTGAGCAGAAATGATTTCCACGCAAGTGAGTCACCACCCAATAGGTAAGCAGTTTCGTTTTGCGTCCCGCGGCCCCAGAGCCGAGAGAAACACTTGTTGGTTGGTACGGTCCCAAAAAGGAGGGCGAGAGGAGAAAGGGCAGGCTCCTTGCTCAGAGTCGTCGGGGTGCTCTGGGGCCCCTCTCGTCCCAGAAAAGAAACGCAGAGAAAGAGAGGTCATTGACAAGGGAGAGGGAAGACTCTGGGCCTGTCCTCTCCGGGAGACAGGCCTCTGCAGGCCTGGCCGGGAGCCCAGGCCAGAGCCCGCAGGCCACCGGTGGGAAAGGCCGGGGTTCCCCTGACAGAAGCTGGAGGTGACGGCGATGGGAGACAGCATGTCTGTGACCATTGCCGTGGGAGAGACCTGCAGGGCAACGCCGGCCGGCCCTAGCTAGGCCCCCGCTTGAGGAGGCCTCGGGGACTTTGGTTGGCGAGGAAACCCCCGTCTTCAGACGGGTCTGGCAGCCTGGCCCAACCCAGACCCTTGGCCTGGGCCAGGTGATCTATGGCATGGAGAGGGGCTCTCCCAGCAGCCCCAGATCTGGCCCAGGGGTCCCTTCCCCCACAGCCCCTTCTGCAAGGGGCCCTGCCCCTCCCCCTGCCTTAGAACTCAGCCCTCTGCCCCCCAGCAAGTGTCAGCAAGGAACTCTTCCTATCCAACAGTGGCCCCTAGCTGTGGAAGCTTTGCCTCTGACTTTGGGCACCGGAGCCGCTCTCTTGTTCCTGGAGCTTCTTCTGTCTCTTGGCTTTTCACCAGACAGACAGGAGGGAACAACTGTCCAGGACAGCATAGCAGAGCTTCTCTCCTAGCCCAGTCCCCACCCAGCAGGCTCCGCCCACGTCGGCGACCCCTTCCATCGCGTCCCCGTGGCCTCCTGCTGGCATTCGGTGTATACATTTTGGAACCCCGCTTCCCCCGGCGCTGGAGGTTTTCCTGGCAGTGGACGCGCTCCCCGAAGTGCATCGGGTGGGTTTGGGCAGGATGCCTATTGGCCGCATCTGTCCCGGCACTGCCACTGGGGACAACTCCCGAGTGCAGAAAACGCCTCCCCTCCCCCCCCCAATCCATCACAACTGTCTTCCCACTCCCGGGCTTGGGCACCTCCCGCCAGTGGCCACCGTCTCCAGAGCAACCAGGAGGGGCGGGGTCGGGGCGAGTCTGCCGGGGGCGGGGTGAGTGGCGCCTGCGCGCCAGGGCGGCGCTGGGCGTGGCCGGCCCAGCGGGCCGGGGCGCCTGCGCATTTGTCCCGGCTTTGCGGGCGTCAGAGAGCGGGGTACGGCGGCGCGGGAGGCCTAGCGCTTGGCCCTCCCCCTCCCCCACCCCGAACCCGGGCGCCGTCTGGGCGCCCCGAAAGGAGGGGGTCAGGCGGAGGCAGCGGACGGAGCGAGAGGGGGCTTAGATCCCACAGGGCTGTTGGATGCGGCTCTCCCGCTGGCAGGTGTCGGCACTTTTGCTTCCCTCCGCGGTGAGGACCACGTTCTCCTCCCTCTCAGCTGACCTGGGCCGGTCCAACGAACCTGAGCGCAGGTGGTGCACCTGGGCTGAGGCTCAGGTCCCAGCCGGCACGGGGCCTGTCCAGAGACATGCAGAGGCCTGTCTCCTGAGCATGCACGCACCCAGTGCCAGGCTCAGCCGCACCCAAAGTGACAGAAGAAGAGGCATGTGTAGGGAGGCCCCCCTGCAAGCGACTCCCCCCACACACACACACACCCCGTGCAAGAGCACGGATTCCCAAGTAGAGCCCACTGGCAGGCCACTGAGGCCCGGAGCCACCTGCCATCAGCAGCGCAGTCCTGGGTGTCCCCGCAGCCCTCAGGAGCACCAGGGCCTGGGGCTCGATCGACCAGGCAGCTGCGCCTCGGCGAGAAGGCCTATCGGCTTTGGTTTGGAAATCTGGACAGTATCCCCGCGGCATTGCCCGCTCTGGTAGCTTGGAACGGCAATCAATAGGAAAATCACCTGGTTTCGTGGCGTGCTGTGGCAGAGGGAAATGTGCTGAAGATGATGGGTTCTCCCTTTTTTTCCCCCACAAACGGATGGGTACGACTCGAGTCAATGCCCAGACAACCCATACGTCCGCTTTGGACGGTCACGATGGCCGCTTAGAATATACCCGGTCCATGGAACACCTGGACCTGTGAGCCCACTTGACCGCAGCGCCTGCCTCAAGTGAGCAGAAATGATTTCCACGCAAGTGAGTCACCACCCAATAGGTAAGCAGTTTCGTTTTGCGTCCCGCAGCCCCAGAGCCAAGAGAAACACTCGTTGGTTGGTACGGTCCCAAAAAGGAGGGCGAGAGGAGAAAGGGCAGGCTCCTTGCTCAGAGTCGTCGGGGTGCTCTGGGGCCCCTCTCGTCCCAGAAAAGAAACGCAGAGAAAGAGAGGTCATTGACAAGGGAGAGGGAAGACTCTGGGCCTGTCCTCTCCGGGAGACAGGCCTCTGCAGGCCTGGCCGGGAGCCCAGGCCGGAGCCCGCAGGCCACCGGTGGGAAAGGCCGGGGTTCCCCTGACAGAAGCTGGAGGTGACGGCGATGGGAGACAGCATGTCTGTGACCATTGCCGTGGGAGAGACCTGCAGGGCAACGCCGGCCGGCCCTAGCTAGGCCCCCGCTTGAGGAGGCCTCGGGGACTTTGGTTGGCGAGGAAACCCCCGTCTTCAGACGGGTCTGGCAGCCTGGCCCAACCCAGACCCTTGGCCTGGGCCAGGTGATCTATGGCATGGAGAGGGGGCTCTCCCAGCAGCCCCAGATCTGGCCCAGGGGTCCCTTCCCCCACAGCCCCTTCTGCAAGGGGCCCTGCCCCTCCCCCTGCCTTAGAACTCAGCCCTCTGCCCCCCAGCAAGTGTCAGCAAGGAACTCTTCCTATCCAACAGTGGCCCCTAGCGGTGGAAGCTTTGCCTCTGACTTTGGGCACCGGAGCCGCTCTCTTGTTCCTGGAGCTTCTTCTGTCTCTTGGCTTTTCACCAGACAGACAGGAGGGAACAACTGTCCAGGACAGCATAGCAGAGCTTCTCTCCTAGCCCAGTCCCCACCCAACAGGCTCCGCCCACGTCGGCGACCCCTTCCGTCGCGTCCCCGTGGCCTCCTGCTGGCATTCGGTGTATACATTTTGGAACCCCGCTTCCCCCGGCGCTGGAGGTTTTCCTGGCAGTGGACGCGCTCCCCGAAGTGCATCGGGTGGGTTTGGGCAGGATGCCTATTGGCCGCATCTGTCCCGGCACTGCCACTGGGGACAACTCCCGAGTGCAGAAAACGCCTCCCCTCCCCCCCCCAATCCATCACAACTGTCTTCCCACTCCCGGGCTTGGGCAACTCCCGCCAGTGGCCACCGTCTCCAGAGCAACCAGGAGGGGCGGGGTCGGGGCGAGTCTGCCGGGGGCGGGGTGAGTGGCGCCTGCGCGCCAGGGCGGCGCTGGGCGTGGCCGGCCCAGCGGGCCGGGGCGCCTGCGCATTTGTCCCGGCTTTGCGGGCGTCAGAGAGCGGGGTACGGCGGCGCGGGAGGCCTAGCGCTTGGCCCTCCCCCTCCCCCACCCCCACCCCGGGCGCCGTCTGGGCGCCCCGAAAGGAGGGGGTCAGGCGGAGGCAGCGGACGGAGCGAGAGGGGGCTTAGATCCCACAGGGCTGTTGGATGCGGCTCTCCCGCTGGCAGGTGTCGGCACTTTTGCTTCCCTCCGCGGTGAGGACCACGTTCTCCTCCCTCTCAGCTGACCTGGGCCGGTCCAACGAATCTGAGCGCAGGTGGCGCACCTGGGCTGAGGCTCAGGTCCCAGCTGGCACGGGGCCTGTCCAGAGACATGCAGAGGCCTGTCTCCTGAGCATGCACGCACCCAGTGCCAGGCTCAGCCGCAGCCAAAGTGACAGAAGAAGAGGCATGTGTAGGGAGGCCCCCCTGCAAGCGACTCCCCCCACACACACACACACCCCGTGCAAGAGCACGGATTCCCAAGTAGAGCCCACTGGCAGGCCACTGAGCCCCGGAGCCACCTGCCATCAGCAGCGCAGTCCTGGGTGTCCCCGCATCCCTCAGGAGCACCAGGGCCTGGGGCTCGATCGACCAGGCAGCTGCGCCTCGGCGAGAAGGCCTATCGTCTTTGGTTTGGAAATCTGCACAGTATCCCTGCGGCATTGCCCGCTCTGGTAGCTTGGAACGGCAATCAATAGGAAAATCACCTGGTTGCGTGGCGTGCTGTGGCAGAGGGAAATGTGCTGAAGATGATGGGTTCTCCCTTTTTTTCCCCCACAAACGGATGGGTACGACTCGAGTCAATGCCCAGACAACCCATACGTCCGCTTTGGACGGTCACGATGGCCGCTTAGAATATACCCGGTCCATGGAACACCTGGACCTGTGAGCCCACTTGACCGCAGCGCCTGCCTCAAGTGAGCAGAAATGATTTCCACGCAAGTGAGTCACCACCCAATAGGTAAGCAGTTTCGTTTTGCGTCCCGCGGCCCCAGAGCCGAGAGAAACACTCGTTGGTTGGTACGGTCCCAAAAAGGAGGGCGAGAGGCGAAAGGGCAGGCTCCTTGCTCAGAGTCGTCGGGGTGCTCTGGGGCCCCTCTCGTCCCAGAAAAGAAAGGCAGAGAAAGAGAGGTCATTGACAAGGGAGAGGGAAGACTCTGGGCCTGTCCTCTCCGGGAGACAGGCCTCTGCAGGCCTGGCCGGGAGCCCAGGCCGGAGCCCGCAGGCCACCGGTGGGAAAGGCCGGGGTTCCACTAACAGAAGCTGGAGGTGACGGCGATGGGAGACAGCATGTCTGTGACCATTGCCATGGGAGAGACCTGCAGGGCAACGCCGGCCGGCCCTAGCTAGGCCCCCGCTTGAGGAGGCCTCGGGGACTTTGGTTGGCGAGGAAACCCCCGTCTTCAGACGGGTCTGGCAGCCTGGCCCAACCCAGACCCTTGGCCTGGGCCAGGTGAGCTATGGCATGGAGAGGGGGCTCTCCCAGCAGCCCCAGATCTGGCCCAGGGGTCCCTTCCCCCACAGCCCCTTCTGCAAGGGGCCCTGCCCCTCCCCCTGCCTTAGAACTCAGCCCTCTGCCCCCCAGCAAGTGTCAGCAAGGAACTCTTCCTATCCAACAGTGGCCCCTAGCGGTGGAAGCTTTGCCTCTGACTTTGGGCACCGGAGCCGCTCTCTTGTTCCTGGAGCTTCTTCTGTCTCTTGGCTTTTCACCAGACAGACAGGAGGGAACAACTGTCCAGGACAGCATAGCAGAACTTCTCTCCTAGCCCAGTCCCCAACCAGCAGGCTCCGCCCACGTCGGCGACCCCTTCCGTCGCGTCCCCGTGGCCTCCTGCTGGCATTCGGTGTATACATTTTGGAACCCCGCTTCCCCCGGCGCTGGAGGTTTTCCTGGCAGTGGACGCGCTCCCCGAAGTGCATCGGGTGGGTTTGGGCAGGATGCCTATTGGCCGCATCTGTCCCGGCACTGCCACTGGGGACAACTCCCGAGTGCAGAAAACGCCTCCCCTCCCCCCCCCAATCCATCACAACTGTCTTCCCACTCCCGGGCTTGGGCAACTCCCGCCAGTGGCCACCGTCTCCAGAGCAACCAGGAGGGGCGGGGTCGGGGCGAGTCTGCCGGGGGCGGGGTGAGTGGCGCCTGCGCGCCAGGGCGGCGCTGGGCGTGGCCGGCCCAGCGGGCCGGGGCGCCTGCGCATTTGTCCCGGCTTTGCGGGCGTCAGAGAGCGGGGTACGGCGGCGCGGGAGGCCTAGCGCTTGGCCCTCCCCCTCCCCCACCCCCTCCCCGGGCGCCGTCTGGGCGCCCCGAAAGGAGGGGGTCAGGCGGAGGCAGCGGACGGAGCGAGAGGGGGCTTAGATCCCACAGGGCTGTTGGATGCGGCTCTCCCGCTGGCAGGTGTCGGCACTTTTGCTTCCCTCCGCGGTGAGGACCACGTTCTCCTCCCTCTCAGCTGACCTGGGCCGGTCCAACGAATCTGAGCGCAGGTGGCGCACCTGGGCTGAGGCTCAGGTCCCAGCTGGCACGGGGCCTGTCCAGAGACATGCAGAGGCCTGTCTCCTGAGCATGCACGCACCCAGTGCCAGGCTCAGCCGCAGCCAAAGTGACAGAAGAAGAGGCATGTGTAGGGAGGCCCCCCTGCAAGCGACTCCCCCCACACACACACACACCCCGTGCAAGAGCACGGATTCCCAAGTAGAGCCCACTGGCAGGCCACTGAGGCCCGGAGCCACCTGCCATCAGCAGCGCAGTCCTGGGTGTCCCCGCAGCCCTCAGGAGCACCAGGGCCTGGGGCTCGATCGACCAGGCAGCTGCGCCTCGGCGAGAAGGCCTATCGGGTTTGGTTTGGAAATCTGGACAGTATCCCCGCGGCATTGCCCGCTCTGGTAGCTTGGAACGGCAATCAATAGGAAAATCACCTGGTTTCGTGGCGTGCTGTGGCAGAGGGAAATGTGCTGAAGATGATGGGTTCTCCCTTTTTTTCCCCCACAAACGGATGGGTACGACTCGAGTCAATGCCCAGACAACCCAAACGTCCGCTTTGGACGGTCACGATGGCCGCTTAGAATATACCCGGTCCATGGAACACCTGGACCTGTGAGCCCACTTGACCGCAGCGCCTGCCTCAAGTGAGCAGAAATGATTTCCACGCAAGTGAGTCACCACCCAATAGGTAAGCAGTTTCGTTTTGCGTCCCGCAGCCCCAGAGCCAAGAGAAACACTCGTTGGTTGGTACGGTCCCAAAAAGGAGGGCGAGAGGAGAAAGGGCAGGCTCCTTGCTCAGAGTCGTCGGGGTGCTCTGGGGCCCCTCTCGTCCCAGAAAAGAAACGCAGAGAAAGAGAGGTCATTGACAAGGGAGAGGGAAGACTCTGGGCCTGTCCTCTCCGGGAGACAGGCCTCTGCAGGCCTGGCCGGGAGCCCAGGCCGGAGCCCGCAGGCCACCGGTGGGAAAGGCCGGGGTTCCACTGACAGAAGCTGGAGGTGACGGCGATGGGAGACAGCATGTCTGTGACCATTGCCATGGGAGAGACCTGCAGGGCAACGCCGGCCGGCCCTAGCTAGGCCCCCGCTTGAGGAGGCCTCGGGGACTTTGGTTGGCGAGGAAACCCCCGTCTTCAGACGGGTCTGGCAGCCTGGCCCAACCCAGACCCTTGGCCTGGGCCAGGTGAGCTATGGCATGGAGAGGGGGCTCTCCCAGCAGCCCCAGATCTGGCCCAGGGGTCCCTTCCCCCACAGCCCCTTCTGCAAGGGGCCCTGCCCCTCCCCCTGCCTTAGAACTCAGCCCTCTGCCCCCCAGCAAGTGTCAGGAAGGAACTCTTCCTATCCAACAGTGGCCCCTAGCGGTGGAAGCTTTGCCTCTGACTTTGGGCACCGGAGCCGCTCTCTTGTTCCTGGAGCTTCTTCTGTCTCTTGGCTTTTCACCAGACAGACAGGAGGGAACAACTGTCCAGGACAGCATAGCAGAGCTTCTCTCCTAGCCCAGTCCCCACCCAGCAGGCTCCGCCCACGTCGGCGACCCCTTCCGTCGCGTCCCCGTGGCCTCCTGCTGGCATTCGGTGTATACATTTTGGAACCCCGCTTCCCCCGGCGCTGGAGGTTTTCCTGGCAGTGGACGCGCTCCCCGAAGTGCATCGGGTGGGTTTGGGCAGGATGCCTATTGGCCGCATCTGTCCCGGCACTGCCACTGGGGACAACTCCCGAGTGCAGAAAACGCCTCCCCTCCCCCCCCCAATCCATCACAACTGTCTTCCCACTCCCGGGCTTGGGCACCTCCCGCCAGTGGCCACCGTCTCCAGAGCAACCAGGAGGGGCGGGGTCGGGGCGAGTCTGCCGGGGGCAGGGTGAGTGGCGCCTGCGCGCCAGGGCGGCGCTGGGCGTGGCCGGCCCAGCGGGCCGGGGCGCCTGCGCATTTGTCCCGGCTTTGCGGGCGTCAGAGAGCGGGGTACGGCGGCGCGGGAGGCCTAGCGCTTGGCCCTCCCCCTCCCCCACCCCCACCCCGGGCGCCGTCTGGGCGCCCCGAAAGGAGGGGGTCAGGCGGAGGCAGCGGACGGAGCGAGAGGGGGCTTAGATCCCACAGGGCTGTTGGATGCGGCTCTCCCGCTGGCAGGTGTCGGCACTTTTGCTTCCCTCCGCGGTGAGGACCACGTTCTCCTCCCTCTCAGCTGACCTGGGCCGGTCCAACGAACCTGAGCGCAGGTGGTGCACCTGCGCTGGGGCTCAGGTCCCAACCGGCACGGGGCCTGTCCAGAGACATGCAGAAGCCTGTCTCCTGAGCATGCACGCACACAGTGCCAGGCTCAGCCGCAGCCAAAGTGACAGAAGAAGAGGCATGTGTAGGGAGGCCCCCCTGCAAGCGACTCCCCCCCCACACACACACACCCCGTGCAAGAGCACGGATTCCCAAGTAGAGCCCACTGGCAGGCCACTGAGGCCCGGAGCCACCTGCCATCAGCAGCGCAGTCCTGGGTGTCCCCGCAGCCCTCAGGAGCACCAGGGCCTGGGGCTCGATCGACCAGGCAGCTGCGCCTCGGCGAGAAGGCCTATCGGCTTTGGTTTGGAAATCTGGACAGTATCCCCGCGGCATTGCCCGCTCTGGTAGCTTGGAACGGCAATCAATAGGAAAATCACCTGGTTTCGTGGCGTGCTGTGGCAGAGGGAAATGTGCTGAAGATGATGGGTTCTCCCTTTTTTTCCCCCACAAACGGATGGGTACGACTCGAGTCAATGCCCAGACAACCCATACGTCCGCTTTGGACGGTCACGATGGCCGCTTAGAATATACCCGGTCCATGGAACACCTGGACCTGTGAGCCCACTTGACCGCAGCGCCTGCCTCAAGTGAGCAGAAATGATTTCCAAGTGTCTCACCACCCAATAGTTAAGCAGTTTCGTTTTGTCTCCCGCGGCCCCAAAGCCGAGAGAAACGCTCGTTGGTTGGTACGGTCCCAAAAAGGAGGGCGAGAGGAGAAAGGGCAGGCTCCTTGCTCAGAGTCGTCGGGGTGCTCTGGGGCCCCTCTCGTCCCAGAAAAGAAACGCAGAGAAAGAGAGGTCATTGACAAGGGAGAGGGAAGACTCTGGGCCTGTCCTCTCCGGGAGACAGGCCTCTGCAGGCCTGGCCGGGAGCCCAGGCCGGAGCCCGCAGGCCACTGGTGGGAAAGGCCGGGGTTCCCCTGACAGAAGCTGGAGGTGACGGCGATGGGAGACAGCATGTCTGTGACCATTGCCGTGGGAGAGACCTGCAGGGCAACGCCGGCCGGCCCTAGCTAGGCCCCCGCTTGAGGAGGCCTCGGGGACTTTGGTTGGCGAGGAAACCCCCGTCTTCAGACGGGTCTGGCAGCCTGGCCCAACCCAGACCCTTGGCCTGGGCCAGGTGAGCTATGGCATGGAGAGGGGGCTCTCCCAGCAGCCCCAGATCTGGCCCAGGGGTCCCTTCCCCCACAGCCCCTTCTGCAAGGGGCCCTGCCCCTCCCCCTGCCTTAGAACTCAGCCCTCTGCCCCCCAGCAAGTGTCAGGAAGGAACTCTTCCTATCCAACAGTGGCCCCTAGCGGTGGAAACTTTGCCTCTGACTTTGGGCACCAGAGCCGCTCTCTTGTTCCTGGAGCTTCTTCTGTCTCTTGGCTTTTCACCAGACAGACAGGAGGGAACAACTGTCCAGGACAGCATAGCAGAGCTTCTCTCCTAGCCCAGTCCCCACCCAGCAGGCTCCGCCCACGTCGGCGACCCCTTCCATCGCGTCCCCGTGGCCTCCTGCTGGCATTCGGTGTATACATTTTGGAACCCCGCTGCCCCCGGCGCTGGAGGTTTTCCTGGCAGTGGACGCGCTCCCCGAAGTGCATCGGGTGGGTTTGGGCAGGATGCCTATTGGCCGCATCTGTCCCGGCACTGCCACTGGAGACAACTCCCGAGTGCAGAAAACGCCTCCCCTCCCCCCCCAATCCATCACAACTGTCTTCCCACTCCCGGGCTTGGGCACCTCCCGCCAGTGGCCACCGTCTCCAGAGCAACCAGGAGGGGCGGGGTCGGGGCGAGTCTGCCGGGGGCGGGGTGAGTGGCGCCGGTGGGTTGCGTGGCGCCTGCGCGCCAGGGCGGCGCTGGGCGTGGCCGGCCCAGCGGGCCGGGGCGCCTGCGCATTTGTCCCGGCTTTGCGGGCGTCAGAGAGCGGGGTACGGCGGCGCGGGAGGCCTAGCGCTTGGCCCTCCCCCTCCCCCACCCCCACCCCGGGCGCCGTCTGGGCGCCCCGAAAGGAGGGGGTCAGGCGGAGGCAGCGGACGGAGCGAGAGGGGGCTTAGATCCCACAGGGCTGTTGGATGCGGCTCTCCCGCTGGCAGGTGTCGGCACTTTTGCTTCCCTCCGCGGTGAGGACCACGTTCTCCTCCCTCTCAGCTGACCTGGGCCGGTCCAACGAACCTGAGCGCAGGTGGTGCACCTGCGCTGGGGCTCAGGTCCCAACCGGCACGGGGCCTGTCCAGAGACATGCAGAAGCCTGTCTCCTGAGCATGCACGCACCCAGTGCCAGGCTCAGCCGCAGCCAAAGTGACAGAAGAAGAGGCATGTGTAGGGAGGCCCCCCTGCAAGCGACTCCCCCCACACACACACACACCCCGTGCAAGAGCACGGATTCCCAAGTAGAGCCCACTGGCAGGCCACTGAGGCCCGGAGCCACCTGCCATCAGCAGCGCAGTCCTGGGTGTCCCCGCAGCCCTCAGGAGCACCAGGGCCTGGGGCTCGATCGACCAGGCAGCTGCGCCTCGGCGAGAAGGCCTATCGGCTTTGGTTTGGAAATCTGGACAGTATCCCCGCGGCATTGCCCGCTCTGGTAGCTTGGAACGGCAATCAATAGGAAAATCACCTGGTTGCGTGGCGTGCTGTGGCAGAGGGAAATGTGCTGAAGATGATGGGTTCTCCCTTTTTTTCCCCCACAAACGGATGGGTACGACTCGAGTCAATGCCCAGACAACCCATACGTCCACTTTGGACGGTCACGATGGCCGCTTAGAATATACCCGGTCCATGGAACACCTGGACCTGTGAGCCCACTTGACCGCAGCGCCTGCCTCAAGTGAGCAGAAATGATTTCCAAGTGTCTCACCACCCAATAGTTAAGCAGTTTCGTTTTGTCTCCCGCGGCCCCAAAGCCGAGAGAAACGCTCGTTGGTTGGTACGGTCCCAAAAAGGAGGGCGAGAGGAGAAAGGGCAGGCTCCTTGCTCAGAGTCGTCGGGGTGCTCTGGGGCCCCTCTCGTCCCAGAAAAGAAACGCAGAGAAAGAGAGGTCATTGACAAGGGAGAGGGAAGACTCTGGGCCTGTCCTCTCCGGGAGACAGGCCTCTGCAGGCCTGGCCGGGAGCCCAGGCCGGAGCCCGCAGGCCACCGGTGGGAAAGGCCGGGGTTCCACTGACAGAAGCTGGAGGTGACGGCGATGGGAGACAGCATGTCTGTGACCATTGCCATGGGAGAGACCTGCAGGGCAACGCCGGCCGGCCCTAGCTAGGCCCCCGCTTGAGGAGGCCTCGGGGACTTTGGTTGGCGAGGAAACCCCCGTCTTCAGACGGGTCTGGCAGCCTGGCCCAACCCAGACCCTTGGCCTGGGCCAGGTGAGCTATGGCATGGAGAGGGGGCTCTCCCAGCAGCCCCAGATCTGGCCCAGGGGTCCCTTCCCCCACAGCCCCTTCTGCAAGGGGCCCTGCCCCTCCCCCTGCCTTAGAACTCAGCCCTCTGCCCCCCAGCAAGTGTCAGGAAGGAACTCTTCCTATCCAACAGTGGCCCCTAGCGGTGGAAGCTTTGCCTCTGACTTTGGGCACCGGAGCCGCTCTCTTGTTCCTGGAGCTTCTTCTGTCTCTTGGCTTTTCACCAGACAGACAGGAGGGAACAACTGTCCAGGACAGCATAGCAGAGCTTCTCTCCTAGCCCAGTCCCCACCCAGCAGGCTCCGCCCACGTCGGCGACCCCTTCCGTCGCGTCCCCGTGGCCTCCTGCTGGCATTCGGTGTATACATTTTGGAACCCCGCTTCCCCCGGCGCTGGAGGTTTTCCTGGCAGTGGACGCGCTCCCCGAAGTGCATCGGGTGGGTTTGGGCAGGATGCCTATTGGCCGCATCTGTCCCGGCACTGCCACTGGGGACAACTCCCGAGTGCAGAAAACGCCTCCCCTCCCCCCCCCAATCCATCACAACTGTCTTCCCACTCCCGGGCTTGGGCACCTCCCGCCAGTGGCCACCGTCTCCAGAGCAACCAGGAGGGGCGGGGTCGGGGCGAGTCTGCCGGGGGCAGGGTGAGTGGCGCCTGCGCGCCAGGGCGGCGCTGGGCGTGGCCGGCCCAGCGGGCCGGGGCGCCTGCGCATTTGTCCCGGCTTTGCGGGCGTCAGAGAGCGGGGTACGGCGGTGCGGGAGGCCTAGCGCTTGGCCCTCCCCCTCCCCCACCCCCACCCCGGGCGCCGTCTGGGTGCCCCGAAAGGAGGGGGTCAGGCGGAGGCAGCGGACGGAGCGAGAGGGGGCTTAGATCCCACAGGGCTGTTGGATGCGGCTCTCCCGCTGGCAGGTGTCGGCACTTTTGCTTCCCTCCGCGGTGAGGACCACGTTCTCCTCCCTCTCAGCTGACCTGGGCCGGTCCAACGAACCTGAGCGCAGGTGGTGCACCTGCGCTGGGCCTCAGGTCCCAACCGGCACGGGGCCTGTCCAGAGACATGCAGAAGCCTGTCTCCTGAGCATGCACGCACCCAGTGCCAGGCTCAGCCGCAGCCAAAGTGACAGAAGAAGAGGCATGTGTAGGGAGGCCCCCCTGCAAGCGACTCCCCCCCCACACACACACACCCCGTGCAAGAGCACGGATTCCCAAGTAGAGCCCACTGGCAGGCCACTGAGGCCCGGAGCCACCTGCCATCAGCAGCGCAGTCCTGGGTGTCCCCGCAGCCCTCAGGAGCACCAGGGCCTGGGGCTCGATCGACCAGGCAGCTGCGCCTCGGCGAGAAGGCCTATCGGCTTTGGTTTGGAAATCTGGACAGTATCCCCGCGGCATTGCCCGCTCTGGTAGCTTGGAACGGCAATCAATAGGAAAATCACCTGGTTGCGTGGCGTGCTGTGGCAGAGGGAAATGTGCTGAAGATGATGGGTTCTCCCTTTTTTTCCCCCACAAACGGATGGGTACGACTCGAGTCAATGCCCAGACAACCCATACGTCCGCTTTGGACGGTCACGATGGCCGCTTAGAATATACCCGGTCCATGGAACACCTGGACCTGTGAGCCCACTTGACAGCAGCGCCTGCCTCAAGTGAGCAGAAATGATTTCCACGAAAGTGAGTCACCACCCAATAGGTAAGCAGTTTCGTTTTGCGTCCCGCGGCCCCAGAGCCGAGAGAAACACTCGTTGGTTGGTACGGTCCCAAAAAGGAGGGCGAGAGGAGAAAGGGCAGGCTCCTTGCTCAGAGTCGTCGGGGTGCTCTGGGGCCCCTCTCGTCCCAGAAAAGAAACGCAGAGAAAGAGAGGTCATTGACAAGGGAGAGGGAAGACTCTGGGCCTGTCCTCTCCGGGAGACAGGCCTCTGCAGGCCTGGCCGGGAGCCCAGGCCGGAGCCCGCAGGCCACCGGTGGGAAAGGCCGGGGTTCCACTGACAGAAGCTGGAGGTGACGGCGATGGGAGACAGCATGTCTGTGACCATTGCCATGGGAGAGACCTGCAGGGCAACGCCGGCCGGCCCTAGCTAGGCCCCCGCTTGAGGAGGCCTCGGGGACTTTGGTTGGCGAGGAAACCCCCGTCTTCAGACGGGTCTGGCAGCCTGGCCCAACCCAGACCCTTGGCCTGGGCCAGGTGATCTATGGCATGGAGAGGGGGCTCTCCCAGCAGCCCCAGATCTGGCCCAGGGGTCCCTTCCCCCACAGCCCCTTCTGCAAGGGGTCCTGCCCCTCCCCCTGCCTTAGAACTCAGCCCTCTGCCCCCCAGCAAGTGTCAGCAAGGAACTCTTCCTATCCAACAGTGGCCCCTAGCGGTGGAAGCTTTGCCTCTGACTTTGGGCACCGGAGCCGCTCTCTTGTTCCTGGAGCTTCTTCTGTCTCTTGGCTTTTCACCAGACAGACAGGAGGGAACAACTGTCCAGGACAGCATAGCAGAGCTTCTCTCCTAGCCCAGTCCCCACCCAGCAGGCTCCGCCCACGTCGGCGACCCCTTCCGTCGCGTCCCCGTGGCCTCCTGCTGGCATTCGGTGTATACATTTTGGAACCCCGCTTCCCCCGGCGCTGGAGGTTTTCCTGGCAGTGGACGCGCTCCCCGAAGTGCATCGGGTGGGTTTGGGCAGGATGCCTATTGGCCGCATCTGTCCCGGCACTGCCACTGGGGACAACTCCCGAGTGCAGAAAACGCCTCCCCTCCCCCCCCCAATCCATCACAACTGTCTTCCCACTCCCGGGCTTGGGCACCTCCCGCCAGTGGCCACCGTCTCCAGAGCAACCAGGAGGGGCGGGGTCGGGGCGAGTCTGCCGGGGGCGGGGTGAGTGGCGCCGGTGGGTTGCGTGGCGCCTGCGCGCCAGGGCGGCGCTGGGCGTGGCTGGCCCAGCGGGCCGGGGCGCCTGCGCATTTGTCCCGGCTTTGCGGGCGTCAGAGAGCGGGGTACGGCGGCGCGGGAGGCCTAGCGCTTGGCCCTCCCCCTCCCCCACCCCCACCCCGGGCGCCGTCTGGGCGCCCCGAAAGGAGGGGGTCAGGCGGAGGCAGCGGACGGAGCGAGAGGGGGCTTAGATCCCACAGGGCTGTTGGATGCGTCTCTCCCGCTGGCAGGTGTCGGCACTTTTGCTTCCCTCCGCGGTGAGGACCACGTTCTCCTCCCTCTCAGCTGACCTGGGCCGGTCCAACGAACCTGAGCGCAGGTGGTGCACCTGCGCTGGGGCTCAGGTCCCAACCGGCACGGGGCCTGTCCAGAGACATGCAGAAGCCTGTCTCCTGAGCATGCACGCACCCAGTGCCAGGCTCAGCCGCAGCCAAAGTGACAGAAGAAGAGGCATGTGTAGGGAGGCCCCCCTGCAAGCGACTCCCCACACACACACACACACCCCGTGCAAGAGCACGGATTCCCAAGTAGAGCCCACTGGCAGGCCACTGAGGCCCGGAGCCACCTGCCATCAGCAGCGCAGTCCTGGGTGTCCCCGCAGCCCTCAGGAGCACCAGGGCCTGGGGCTCGATCGACCAGGCAGCTGCGCCTCGGCGAGAAGGCCTATCGGCTTTGGTTTGGAAATCTGGACAGTATCCCCGCGGCATTGCCCGCTCTGGTAGCTTGGAACGGCAATCAATAGGAAAATCACCTGGTTTCGTGGCGTGCTGTGGCAGAGGGAAATGTGCTGAAGATGATGGGTTCTCCCTTTTTTTCCCCCACAAACGGATGGGTACGACTCGAGTCAATGCCCAGACAACACATACGTCCGCTTTGGACGGTCACGATGGCCGCTTAGAATATACCCGGTCCATGGAACACCTGGACCTGTGAGCCCACTTGACCGCAGCGCCTGCCTCAAGTGAGCAGAAATGATTTCCAAGTGTCTCACCACCCAATGGTTAAGCAGTTTCGTTTTGTCTCCCGCGGCCCCAAAGCCGAGAGAAACGCTCGTTGGTTGGTACGGTCCCAAAAAGGAGGGCGAGAGGAGAAAGGGCAGGCTCCTTGCTCAGAGTCGTCGGGGTGCTCTGGGGCCCCTCTCGTCCCAGAAAAGAAACGCAGAGAAAGAGAGGTCATTGACAAGGGAGAGGGAAGACTCTGGGCCTGTCCTCTCCGGGAGACAGGCCTCTGCAGGCCTGGCCGGGAGCCCAGGCCGGAGCCCGCAGGCCACTGGTGGGAAAGGCCGGGGTTCCCCTGACAGAAGCTGGAGGTGACGGCGATGGGAGACAGCATGTCTGTGACCATTGCCGTGGGAGAGACCTGCAGGGCAACGCCGGCCGGCCCTAGCTAGGCCCCCGCTTGAGGAGGCCTCGGGGACTTTGGTTGGCGAGGAAACCCCCGTCTTCAGACGGGTCTGGCAGCCTGGCCCAACCCAGACCCTTGGCCTGGGCCAGGTGAGCTATGGCATGGAGAGGGGGCTCTCCCAGCAGCCCCAGATCTGGCCCAGGGGTCCCTTCCCCCACAGCCCCTTCTGCAAGGGGCCCTGCCCCTCCCCCTGCCTTAGAACTCAGCCCTCTGCCCCCCAGCAAGTGTCAGGAAGGGACTCTTCCTATCCAACAGTGGCCCCTAGCGGTGGAAACTTTGCCTCTGACTTTGGGCACCAGAGCCGCTCTCTTGTTCCTGGAGCTTCTTCTGTCTCTTGGCTTTTCACCAGACAGACAGGAGGGAACAACTGTCCAGGACAGCATAGCAGAGCTTCTCTCCTAGCCCAGTCCCCACCCAGCAGGCTCCGCCCACGTCGGCGACCCCTTCCATCGCGTCCCCGTGGCCTCCTGCTGGCATTCGGTGTATACATTTTGGAACCCCGCTTCCCCCGGCGCTGGAGGTTTTCCTGGCAGTGGACGCGCTCCCCGAAGTGCATCGGGTGGGTTTGGGCAGGATGCCTATTGGCCGCATCTGTCCCGGCACTGCCACTGGGGACAACTCCCGAGTGCAGAAAACGCCTCCCCTCCCCCCCCAATCCATCACAACTGTCTTCCCACTCCCGGGCTTGGGCACCTCCCGCCAGTGGCCACCGTCTCCAGAGCAACCAGGAGGGGCGTTGTCGGGGCGAGTCTGCCGGGGGCGGGGTGAGTGGCGCCTGCGCGCCAGGGCGGCGCTGGGCGTGGCCGGCCCAGCGGGCCGGGGCGCCTGCGCATTTGTCCCGGCTTTGCGGGCGTCAGAGAGCGGGGTACGGCGGCGCGGGAGGCCTCGCGCTTGGCCCTCCCCCTCCCCCACCCCCACCCCGGGCGCCGTCTGGGCGCCCCGAAAGGAGGGGGTCAGGCGGAGGCAGCGGACGGAGCGAGAGGGGGCTTAGATCCCACAGGGCTGTTGGATGCGGCTCTCCCGCTGGCAGGTGTCGGCACTTTTGCTTCCCTCCGCGGTGAGGACCACGTTCTCCTCCCTCTCAGCTGACCTGGGCCGGTCCAACGAACCTGAGCGCAGGTGGCGCACCTGGGCTGAGGCTCAGGTCCCAGCTGGCACGGGGCCTGTCCAGAGACATGCAGAGGCCTGTCTCCTTAGCATGCACGCACCCAGTGCCAGGCTCAGCCGCACCCAAAGTGACAGAAGAAGAGGCATGTGTAGGGAGGCCCCCCTGCAAGCGACTCCCCCCACACACACACACACCCCGTGCAAGAGCACGGATTCCCAAGTAGAGCCCACTGGCAGGCCACTGAGGCCCGGAGCCACCTGCCATCAGCAGCGCAGTCCTGGGTGTCCCCGCAGCCCTCAGGAGCACCAGGGCCTGGGGCTCGATCGACCAGGCAGCTGCGCCTCGGCGAGAAGGCCTATCGTCTTTGGTTTGGAAATCTGCACAGTATCCCTGCGGCATTGCCCGCTCTGGTAGCTTGGAACGGCAATCAATAGGAAAATCACCTGGTTGCGTGGCGTGCTGTGGCAGAGGGAAATGTGCTGAAGATGATGGGTTCTCCCTTTTTTTCCCCCACAAACGGATGGGTACGACTCGAGTCAATGCCCAGACAACCCATACGTCCGCTTTGGACGGTCACGATGGCCGCTTAGAATATACCCGGTCCATGGAACACCTGGACCTGTGAGCCCACTTGACCGCAGCGCCTGCCTCAAGTGAGCAGAAATGATTTCCACGCAAGTGAGTCACCACCCAATAGGTAAGCAGTTTCGTTTTGCGTCCCGCGGCCCCAGAGCCGAGAGAAACACTCGTTGGTTGGTACGGTCCCAAAAAGGAGGGCGAGAGGCGAAAGGGCAGGCTCCTTGCTCAGAGTCGTCGGGGTGCTCTGGGGCCCCTCTCGTCCCAGAAAAGAAAGGCAGAGAAAGAGAGGTCATTGACAAGGGAGAGGGAAGACTCTGGGCCTGTCCTCTCCGGGAGACAGGCCTCTGCAGGCCTGGCCGGGAGCCCAGGCCGGAGCCCGCAGGCCACCGGTGGGAAAGGCCGGGGTTCCACTGACAGAAGCTGGAGGTGACGGCGATGGGAGACAGCATGTCTGTGACCATTGCCATGGGAGAGACCTGCAGGGCAACGCCGGCCGGCCCTAGCTAGGCCCCCGCTTGAGGAGGCCTCGGGGACTTTGGTTGGCGAGGAAACCCCCGTCTTCAGACGGGTCTGGCAGCCTGGCCCAACCCAGACCCTTGGCCTGGGCCAGGTGAGCTATGGCATGGAGAGGGGGCTCTCCCAGCAGCCCCAGATCTGGCCCAGGGGTCCCTTCCCCCACAGCCCCTTCTGCAAGGGGCCCTGCCCCTCCCCCTGCCTTAGAACTCAGCCCTCTGCCCCCCAGCAAGTGTCAGCAAGGAACTCTTCCTATCCAACAGTGGCCCCTAGCGGTGGAAGCTTTGCCTCTGACTTTGGGCACCGGAGCCGCTCTCTTGTTCCTGGAGCTTCTTCTGTCTCTTGGCTTTTCACCAGACAGACAGGAGGGAACAACTGTCCAGGACAGCATAGCAGAGCTTCTCTCCTAGCCCAGTCCCCACCCAGCAGGCTCCGCTCACGTCGGCGACCCCTTCCGTCGCGTCCCCGTGGCCTCCTGCTGGCATTCGGTGTATACATTTTGGAACCCCGCTTCCCCCGGCGCTGGAGGTTTTCCTGGCAGTGGACGCGCTCCCCGAAGTGCATCGGGTGGGTTTGGGCAGGATGCCTATTGGCCGCATCTGTCCCGGCACTGCCACTGGGGACAACTCCCGAGTGCAGAAAACGCCTCCCCTCCCCCCCCCAATCCATCACAACTGTCTTCCCACTCCCGGGCTTGGGCACCTCCCGCCAGTGGCCACCGTCTCCAGAGCAACCAGGAGGGGCGGGGTCGGGGCGAGTCTGCCGGGGGCGGGGTGAGTGGCGCCGGTGGGTTGCGTGGCGCCTGCGCGCCAGGGCGGCGCTGGGCGTGGCCGGCCCAGCGGGCCGGGGCGCCTGCGCATTTGTCCCGGCTTTGCGGGCGTCAGAGAGCGGGGTACGGCGGCGCGGGAGGCCTAGCGCTTGGCCCTCCCCCTCCCCCACCCCCACCCCGGGCGCCGTCTGGGCGCCCCGAAAGGAGGGGGTCAGGCGGAGGCAGCGGACGGAGCGAGAGGGGGCTTAGATCCCACAGGGCTGTTGGATGCGTCTCTCCCGCTGGCAGGTGTCGGCACTTTTGCTTCCCTCCGCGGTGAGGACCACGTTCTCCTCCCTCTCAGCTGACCTGGGCCGGTCCAACGAACCTGAGCGCAGGTGGTGCACCTGCGCTGGGGCTCAGGTCCCAACCGGCACGGGGCCTGTCCAGAGACATGCAGAAGCCTGTCTCCTGAGCATGCACGCACACAGTGCCAGGCTCAGCCGCAGCCAAAGTGACAGAAGAAGAGGCATGTGTAGGGAGGCCCCCCTGCAAGCGACTCCCCCCCCACACACACACACCCCGTGCAAGAGCACGGATTCCCAAGTAGAGCCCACTGGCAGGCCACTGAGGCCCGGAGCCACCTGCCATCAGCAGCGCAGTCCTGGGTGTCCCCGCAGCCCTCAGGAGCACCAGGGCCTGGGGCTCGATCGACCAGGCAGCTGCGCCTCGGCGAGAAGGCCTATCGGCTTTGGTTTGGAAATCTGGACAGTATCCCCGCGGCATTGCCCGCTCTGGTAGCTTGGAACGGCAATCAATAGGAAAATCACCTGGTTTCGTGGCGTGCTGTGGCAGAGGGAAATGTGCTGAAGATGATGGGTTCTCCCTTTTTTTCCCCCACAAACGGATGGGTACGACTCGAGTCAATGCCCAGACAACCCATACGTCCGCTTTGGACGGTCACGATGGCCGCTTAGAATATACCCGGTCCATGGAACACCTGGACCTGTGAGCCCACTTGACCGCAGCGCCTGCCTCAAGTGAGCAGAAATGATTTCCAAGTGTCTCACCACCCAATAGTTAAGCAGTTTCGTTTTGTCTCCCGCGGCCCCAAAGCCGAGAGAAACGCTCGTTGGTTGGTACGGTCCCAAAAAGGAGGGCGAGAGGAGAAAGGGCAGGCTCCTTGCTCAGAGTCGTCGGGGTGCTCTGGGGCCCCTCTCGTCCCAGAAAAGAAACGCAGAGAAAGAGAGGTCATTGACAAGGGAGAGGGAAGACTCTGGGCCTGTCCTCTCCGGGAGACAGGCCTCTGCAGGCCTGGCCGGGAGCCCAGGCCGGAGCCCGCAGGCCACTGGTGGGAAAGGCCGGGGTTCCCCTGACAGAAGCTGGAGGTGACGGCGATGGGAGACAGCATGTCTGTGACCATTGCCGTGGGAGAGACCTGCAGGGCAACGCCGGCCGGCCCTAGCTAGGTCCCCGCTTGAGGAGGCCTCGGGGACTTTGGTTGGCGAGGAAACCCCCGTCTTCAGACGGGTCTGGCAGCCTGGCCCAACCCAGACCCTTGGCCTGGGCCAGGTGAGCTATGGCATGGAGAGGGGGCTCTCCCAGCAGCCCCAGATCTGGCCCAGGGGTCCCTTCCCCCACAGCCCCTTCTGCAAGGGGCCCTGCCCCTCCCCCTGCCTTAGAACTCAGCCCTCTGCCCCCCAGCAAGTGTCAGGAAGGAACTCTTCCTATCCAACAGTGGCCCCTAGCGGTGGAAACTTTGCCTCTGACTTTGGGCACCAGAGCCGCTCTCTTGTTCCTGGAGCTTCTTCTGTCTCTTGGCTTTTCACCAGACAGACAGGAGGGAACAACTGTCCAGGACAGCATAGCAGAGCTTCTCTCCTAGCCCAGTCCCCACCCAGCAGGCTCCGCCCACGTCGGCGACCCCTTCCATCGCGTCCCCGTGGCCTCCTGCTGGCATTCGGTGTATACATTTTGGAACCCCGCTTCCCCCGGCGCTGGAGGTTTTCCTGGCAGTGGACGCGCTCCCCGAAGTGCATCGGGTGGGTTTGGGCAGGATGCCTATTGGCCGCATCTGTCCCGGCACTGCCACTGGGGACAACTCCCGAGTGCAGAAAACGCCTCCCCTCCCCCCCCAATCCATCACAACTGTCTTCCCACTCCCGGGCTTGGGCACCTCCCGCCAGTGGCCACCGTCTCCAGAGCAACCAGGAGGGGCGTTGTCGGGGCGAGTCTGCCGGGGGCGGGGTGAGTGGCGCCTGCGCGCCAGGGCGGCGCTGGGCGTGGCCGGCCCAGCGGGCCGGGGCGCCTGCGCATTTGTCCCGGCTTTGCGGGCGTCAGAGAGCGGGGTACGGCGGCGCGGGAGGCCTCGCGCTTGGCCCTCCCCCTCCCCCACCCCCACCCCGGGCGCCGTCTGGGCGCCCCGAAAGGAGGGGGTCAGGCGAAGGCAGCGGACGGAGCGAGAGGGGGCTTAGATCCCACAGGGCTGTTGGATGCGGCTCTCCCGCTGGCAGGTGTCGGCACTTTTGCTTCCCTCCGCGGTGAGGACCACGTTCTCCTCCCTCTCAGCTGACCTGGGCCGGTCCAACGAACCTGAGCGCAGGTGGCGCACCTGGGCTGAGGCTCAGGTCCCAGCTGGCACGGGGCCTGTCCAGAGACATGCAGAGGCCTGTCTCCTGAGCATGCACGCACCCAGTGCCAGGCTCAGCCGCACCCAAAGTGACAGAAGAAGAGGCATGTGTAGGGAGGCCCCCCTGCAAGCGACTCCCCCCACACACACACACACCCCGTGCAAGAGCACGGATTCCCAAGTAGAGCCCACTGGCAGGCCACTGAGGCCCGGAGCCACCTGCCATCAGCAGCGGAGTCCTGGGTGTCCCCGCAGCCCTCAGGAGCACCACGGCCTGGGGCTCGATCGACCAGGCAGCTGCGCCTCGGCGAGAAGGCCTATCGTCTTTGGTTTGGAAATCTGCACAGTATCCCTGCGGCATTGCCCGCTCTGGTAGCTTGGAACGGCAATCAATAGGAAAATCACCTGGTTGCGTGGCGTGCTGTGGCAGAGGGAAATGTGCTGAAGATGATGGGTTCTCCCTTTTTTTCCCCCACAAACGGATGGGTACGACTCGAGTCAATGCCCAGACAACCCATACGTCCGCTTTGGACGGTCACGATGGCCGCTTAGAATATACCCGGTCCATGGAACACCTGGACCTGTGAGCCCACTTGACCGCAGCGCCTGCCTCAAGTGAGCAGAAATGATTTCCACGCAAGTGAGTCACCACCCAATAGGTAAGCAGTTTCGTTTTGCGTCCCGCGGCCCCAGAGCCGAGAGAAACACTCGTTGGTTGGTACGGTCCCAAAAAGGAGGGCGAGAGGCGAAAGGGCAGGCTCCTTGCTCAGAGTCGTCGGGGTGCTCTGGGGCCCCTCTCGTCCCAGAAAAGAAACGCAGAGAAAGAGAGGTCATTGACAAGGGAGAGGGAAGACTCTGGGCCTGTCCTCTCCGGGAGACAGGCCTCTGCAGGCCTGGCCGGGAGCCCAGGCCGGAGCCCGCAGGCCACCGGTGGGAAAGGCCGGGGTTCCACTGACAGAAGCTGGAGGTGACGGCGATGGGAGACAGCATGTCTGTGACCATTGCCATGGGAGAGACCTGCAGGGCAACGCCGGCCGGCCCTAGCTAGGCCCCCGCTTGAGGAGGCCTCGGGGACTTTGGTTGGCGAGGAAACCCCCGTCTTCAGACGGGTCTGGCAGCCTGGCCCAACCCAGACCCTTGGCCTGGGCCAGGTGAGCTATGGCATGGAGAGGGGGCTCTCCCAGCAGCCCCAGATCTGGCCCAGGGGTCCCTTCCCCCACAGCCCCTTCTGCAAGGGGCCCTGCCCCTCCCCCTGCCTTAGAACTCAGCCCTCTGCCCCCCAGCAAGTGTCAGCAAGGAACTCTTCCTATCCAACAGTGGCCCCTAGCGGTGGAAGCTTTGCCTCTGACTTTGGGCACCGGAGCCGCTCTCTTGTTCCTGGAGCTTCTTCTGTCTCTTGGCTTTTCACCAGACAGACAGGAGGGAACAACTGTCCAGGACAGCATAGCAGAGCTTCTCTCCTAGCCCAGTCCCCACCCAGCAGGCTCCGCCCACGTCGGCGACCCCTTCCGTCGCGTCCCCGTGGCCTCCTGCTGGCATTCGGTGTATACATTTTGGAACCCCGCTTCCCCCGGCGCTGGAGGTTTTCCTGGCAGTGGACGCGCTCCCCGAAGTGCATCGGGTGGGTTTGGGCAGGATGCCTATTGGCCGCATCTGTCCCGGCACTGCCACTGGGGACAACTCCCGAGTGCAGAAAACGCCTCCCCTCCCCCCCCCAATCCATCACAACTGTCTTCCCACTCCCGGGCTTGGGCAACTCCCGCCAGTGGCCACAGTCTCCAGAGCAACCAGGAGGGGCGGGGTCGGGGCGAGTCTGCCGGGGGCGGGGTGAGTGGCGCCTGCGCGCCAGGGCGGTGCTGGGCGTGGCCGGCCCAGCGGGCCGGGGCGCCTGCGCATTTGTCCCGGCTTTGCGGGCGTCAGAGAGCGGGGTACGGCGGCGCGGGAGGCCTAGCGCTTGGCCCTCCCCCTCCCCCACCCCGAACCCGGGCGCCGTCTGGGCGCCCCGAAAGGAGGGGGTCAGGCGGAGGCAGCGGACGGAGCGAGAGGGGGCTTAGATCCCACAGGGCTGTTGGATGCGGCTCTCCCGCTGGCAGGTGTCGGCACTTTTGCTTCCCTCCGCGGTGAGGACCACGTTCTCCTCCCTCTCAGCTGACCTGGGCCGGTCCAACGAACCTGAGCGCAGGTGGTGCACCTGGGCTGAGGCTCAGGTCCCAGCCGGCACGGGGCCTGTCCAGAGACATGCAGAGGCCTGTCTCCTGAGCATGCACGCACCCAGTGCCAGGCTCAGCCGCAGCCAAAGTGACAGAAGAAGAGGCATGTGTAGGGAGGCCCCCCTGCAAGCGACTCCCCCCCCACACACACACACCCCGTGCAAGAGCACGGATTCCCAAGTAGAGCCCACTGGCAGGCCACTGAGGCCCGGAGCCACCTGCCATCAGCAGCGCAGTCCTGGGTGTCCCCGCAGCCCTCAGGAGCACCATGGCCTGGGGCTCGATCGACCAGGCAGCTGCGCCTCGGCGAGAAGGCCTATCGGCTTTGGTTTGGAAATCTGGACAGTATCCCCGCGGCATTGCCCGCTCTGGTAGCTTGGAACGGCAATCAATAGGAAAATCACCTGGTTTCGTGGCGTGCTGTGGCAGAGGGAAATGTGCTGAAGATGATGGGTTCTCCCTTTTTTTCCCCCACAAACGGATGGGTACGACTCGAGTCAATGCCCAGACAACCCATACGTCCGCTTTGGACGGTCACGATGGCCGCTTAGAATATACCCGGCCCATGGAACACCTGGACCTGTGAGCCCACTTGACCGCAGCGCCTGCCTCAAGTGAGCAGAAATGATTTCCACGCAAGTGAGTCACCACCCAATAGGTAAGCAGTTTCGTTTTGCGTCCCGCAGCCCCAGAGCCAAGAGAAACACTCGTTGGTTGGTACGGTCCCAAAAAGGAGGGCGAGAGGAGAAAGGGCAGGCTCCTTGCTCAGAGTCGTCGGGGTGCTCTGGGGCCCCTCTCGTCCCAGAAAAGAAACGCAGAGAAAGAGAGGTCATTGACAAGGGAGAGGGAAGACTCTGGGCCTGTCCTCTCCGGGAGACAGGCCTCTGCAGGCCTGGCCGGGAGCCCAGGCCGGAGCCCGCAGGCCACCGGTGGGAAAGGCCGGGGTTCCCCTGACAGAAGCTGGAGGTGACGGCGATGGGAGACAGCATGTCTGTGACCATTGTCGTGGGAGAGACCTGCAGGGCAACGCCGGCCGGCCCTAGCTAGGCCCCCACTTGAGGAGGCCTCGGGGACTTTGGTTGGTGAGGAAACCCCCGTCTTCAGACGGGTGTGGCAGCCTGGCCCAACCCAGACCCTTGGCCTGGGCCAGGTGATCTATGGCATGGAGAGGGGGCTCTCCCAGCAGCCCCAGATCTGGCCCAGGGGTCCCTTCCCCCACAGCCCCTTCTGCAAGGGGCCCTGCCCCTCCCCCTGCCTTAGAATTCAGCCCTCTGCCCCCCAGCAAGTGTCAGGAAGGAACTCTTCCTATCCAACAGTGGCCCCTAGCGGTGGAAGCTTTGCCTCTGACTTTGGGCACCGGAGCCGCTCTCTTGTTCCTGGAGCTTCTTCTGTCTCTTGGCTTTTCACCAGACAGACAGGAGGGAACAACTGTCCAGGACAGCATAGCAGAGCTTCTCTCCTAGCCCAGTCCCCACCCAGCAGGCTCCGCCCACGTCGGCGACCCCTTCCGTCGCGTCCCCGTGGCCTCCTGCTGGCATTCGGTGTATACATTTTGGAACCCCGCTTCCCCCGGCGCTGGAGGTTTTCCTGGCAGTGGACGCGCTCCCCGAAGTGCATCGGGTGGGTTTGGGCAGGATGCCTATTGGCCGCATCTGTCCCGGCACTGCCACTGGGGACAACTCCCGAGTGCAGAAAACGCCTCCCCTCCCCCCCCCAATCCATCACAACTGTCTTCCCACTCCCGGGCTTGGGCACCTCCCGCCAGTGGCCACCGTCTCCAGAGCAACCAGGAGGGGCGGGGTCGGGGCGAGTCTGCCGGGGGCAGGGTGAGTGGCGCCTGCGCGCCAGGGCGGCGCTGGGCGTGGCCGGCCCAGCGGGCCGGGACGCCTGCGCATTTGTCCCGGCTTTGCGGGCGTCAGAGAGCGGGGTACGGCGGCGCGGGAGGCCTAGCGCTTGGCCCTCCCCCTCCCCCACCCCCACCCCGGGCGCCGTCTGGGCGCCCCGAAAGGAGGGGGTCAGGCGGAGGCAGCGGACGGAGCGAGAGGGGGCTTAGATCCCACAGGGCTGTTGGATGCGGCTCTCCCGCTGGCAGGTGTCGGCACTTTTGCTTCCCTCCGCGGTGAGGACCACGTTCTCCTCCCTCTCAGCTGACCTGGGCCGGTCCAACGAACCTGAGCGCAGGTGGTGCACCTGCGCTGGGGCTCAGGTCCCAACTGGCACGGGGCCTGTCCAGAGACATGCAGAAGCCTGTCTCCTGAGCATGCACGCACCCAGTGCCAGGCTCAGCCGCAGCCAAAGTGACAGAAGAAGAGGCATGTGTAGGGAGGCCCCCCTGCAAGCGACTCCCCCCCCACACACACACACCCCGTGCAAGAGCACGGATTCCCAAGTAGAGCCCACTGGCAGGCCACTGAGGCCCGGAGCCACCTGCCATCAGCAGCGCAGTCCTGGGTGTCCCCGCAGCCCTCAGGAGCACCAGGGCCTGGGGCTCGATCGACCAGGCAGCTGCGCCTCGGCGAGAAGGCCTATCGGCTTTGGTTTGGAAATCTGGACAGTATCCCCGCGGCATTGCCCGCTCTGGTAGCTTGGAACGGCAATCAATAGGAAAATCACCTGGTTGCGTGGCGTGCTGTGGCAGAGGGAAATGTGCTGAAGATGATGGGTTCTCCCTTTTTTTCCCCCACAAACGGATGGGTACGACTCGAGTCAATGCCCAGACAACCCATACGTCCGCTTTGGACGGTCACGATGGCCGCTTAGAATATACCCGGTCCATGGAACACCTGGACCTGTGAGCCCACTTGACCGCAGCGCCTGCCTCAAGTGAGCAGAAATGATTTCCAAGTGTCTCACCACCCAATAGTTAAGCAGTTTTGTTTTGTCTCCCGCGGCCCCAAAGCCGAGAGAAACGCTCGTTGGTTGGTACGGTCCCAAAAAGGAGGGCGAGAGGAGAAAGGGCAGGCTCCTTGCTCAGAGTCGTCGGGGTGCTCTGGGGCCCCTCTCGTCCCAGAAAAGAAACGCAGAGAAAGAGAGGTCATTGACAAGGGAGAGGGAAGACTCTGGGCCTGTCCTCTCCGGGAGACAGGCCTCTGCAGGCCTGGCCGGGAGCCCAGGCCGGAGCCCGCAGGCCACCGGTGGGAAAGGCCGGGGTTCCCCTGACAGAAGCTGGAGGTGACGGCGATGGGAGACAGCATGTCTGTGACCATTGCCGTGGGAGAGACCTGCAGGGCAACGCCGGCCGGCCCTAGCTAGGCCCCCGCTTGAGGAGGCCTCGGGGACTTTGGTTGGCGAGGAAACCCCCGTCTTCAGACGGGTCTGGCAGCCTGGCCCAACCCAGACCCTTGGCCTGGGCCAGGTGATCTATGGCATGGAGAGGGGGCTCTCCCAGCAGCCCCAGATCTGGCCCAGGGGTCCCTTCCCCCACAGCCCCTTCTGCAAGGGGCCCTGCCCCTCCCCCTGCCTTAGAACTCAGCCCTCTGCCCCCCAGCAAGTGTCAGGAAGGAACTCTTCCTATCCAACAGTGGCCCCTAGCGGTGGAAGCTTTGCCTCTGACTTTGGGCACCGGAGCCGCTCTCTTGTTCCTGGAGCTTCTTCTGTCTCTTGGCTTTTCACCAGACAGACAGGAGGGAACAACTGTCCAGGACAGCATAGCAGAGCTTCTCTCCTAGCCCAGTCCCCACCCAGCAGGCTCCGCCCACGTCGGCGACCCCTTCCGTCGCGTCCCCGTGGCCTCCTGCTGGCATTCGGTGTATACATTTTGGAACCCCGCTTCCCCCGGCGCTGGAGGTTTTCCTGGCAGTGGACGCGCTCCCCGAAGTGCATCGGGTGGGTTTGGGCAGGATGCCTATTGGCCGCATCTGTCCCGGCACTGCCACTGGGGACAACTCCCGAGTGCAGAAAACGCCTCCCCTCCCCCCCCCAATCCATCACAACTGTCTTCCCACTCCCGGGCTTGGGCACCTCCCGCCAGTGGCCACCGTCTCCAGAGCAACCAGGAGGGGCGGGGTCGGGGCGAGTCTGCCGGGGGCAGGGTGAGTGGCGCCTGCGCGCCAGGGCGGCGCTGGGCGTGGCCGGCCCAGCGGGCCGGGGCGCCTGCGCATTTGTCCCGGCTTTGCGGGCGTCAGAGAGCGGGGTACGGCGGCGCGGGAGGCCTAGCGCTTGGCCCTCCCCCTCCCCCACCCCCACCCCGGGCGCCGTCTGGGCGCCCCGAAAGGAGGGGGTCAGGCGGAGGCAGCGGACGGAGCGAGAGGGGGCTTAGATCCCACAGGGCTGTTGGATGCGGCTCTCCCGCTGGCAGGTGTCGGCACTTTTGCTTCCCTCCGCGGTGAGGACCACGTTCTCCTCCCTCTCAGCTGACCTGGGCCGGTCCAACGAACCTGAGCGCAGGTGGTGCACCTGCGCTGGGGCTCAGGTCCCAACCGGCACGGGGCCTGTCCAGAGACATGCAGAAGCCTGTCTCCTGAGCATGCACGCACCCAGTGCCAGGCTCAGCCGCAGCCAAAGTGACAGAAGAAGAGGCATGTGTAGGGAGGCCCCCCTGCAAGCGACTCCCCCCCCCACACACACACACCCCGTGCAAGAGCACGGATTCCCAAGTAGAGCCCACTGGCAGGCCACTGAGGCCCGGAGCCACCTGCCATCAGCAGCGCAGTCCTGGGTGTCCCCGCAGCCCTCAGGAGCACCAGGGCCTGGGGCTCGATCGACCAGGCAGCTGCGCCTCGGCGAGAAGGCCTATCGGCTTTGGTTTGGAAATCTGGACAGTATCCCCGCGGCATTGCCCGCTCTGGTAGCTTGGAACGGCAATCAATAGGAAAATCACCTGGTTGCGTGGCGTGCTGTGGCAGAGGGAAATGTGCTGAAGATGATGGGTTCTCCCTTTTTTTCCCCCACAAACGGATGGGTACGACTTGAGTCAATGCCCAGACAACCCATACGTCCGCTTTGGACGGTCACGATGGCCGCTTAGAATATACCCGGTCCATGGAACACCTGGACCTGTGAGCCCACTTGACCGCAGCGCCTGCCTCAAGTGAGCAGAAATGATTTCCACGCAAGTGAGTCACCACCCAATAGGTAAGCAGTTTCGTTTTGCGTCCCGCAGCCCCAGAACCAAGAGAAACACTCGTTGGTTGGTACGGTCCCAAAAAGGAGGGCGAGAGGAGAAAGGGCAGGCTCCTTGCTCAGAGTCGTCGGGGTGCTCTGGGGCCCCTCTCGTCCCAGAAAAGAAACGCAGAGAAAGAGAGGTCATTGACAAGGGAGAGGGAAGACTCTGGGCCTGTCCTCTCCGGGAGACAGGCCTCTGCAGGCCTGGCCGGGAGCCCAGGCCGGAGCCCGCAGGCCACCGGTGGGAAAGGCCGGGGTTCCCCTGACAGAAGCTGGAGGTGACGGCGATGGGAGACAGCATGTCTGTGACCATTGCCGTGGGAGAGACCTGCAGGGCAACGCCGGCCGGCCCTAGCTAGGTCCCCGCTTGAGGAGGCCTCGGGGACTTTGGTTGGCGAGGAAACCCCCGTCTTCAGACGGGTCTGGCAGCCTGGCCCAACCCAGACCCTTGGCCTGGGCCAGGTGAGCTATGGCATGGAGAGGGGGCTCTCCCAGCAGCCCCAGATCTGGCCCAGGGGTCCCTTCCCCCACAGCCCCTTCTGCAAGGGGCCCTGCCCCTCCCCCTGCCTTAGAACTCAGCCCTCTGCCCCCCAGCAAGTGTCAGGAAGGAACTCTTCCTATCCAACAGTGGCCCCTAGCGGTGGAAGCTTTGCCTCTGACTTTGGGCACCTGAGCCGCTCTCTTGTTCCTGGAGCTTCTTCTGTCTCTGGCTTTTCACCAGACAGACAGGAGGGAACAACTGTCCAGGACAGCATAGCAGAGCTTCTCTCCTAGCCCAGTCCCCACCCAGCAGGCTCCGCCCACGTGGGCGACCCCTTCCGTCGCGTCCCCGTGGCCTCCTGCTGGCATTCGGTGTATACATTTTGGAACCCCGCTTCCCCCGGCGCTGGAGGTTTTCCTGGCAGTGGACGCGCTCCCCGAAGTGCATCAGGTGGGTTTGGGCAGGATGCCTATTGGCCGCATCTGTCCCGGCACTGCCACTGGGGACAACTCCCGAGTGCAGAAAACGCCTCCCCTCCCCCCCCCAATCCATCACAACTGTCTTCCCACTCCCGGGCTTGGGCACCTCCCGCCAGTGGCCACCGTCTCCAGAGCAACCAGGAGGGGCGGGGTGAGTGGCGCCTGCGCGCCAGGGCGGCGCTGGGCGTGGCCGGCCCAGCGGGCCGGGGCGCCTGCGCATTTGTCCCGGCTTTGCGGGCGTCAGAGAGCGGGGTACGGCGGCGCGGGAGGCCTAGCGCTTGGCCCTCCCCCTCCCCCACCCCCACCCCGGGCGCCGTCTGGGCGCCCCGAAAGGAGGGGGTCAGGCGGAGGCAGCGGACGGAGCGAGAGGGGGCTTAGATCCCACAGGGCTGTTGGATGCGGCTCTCCCGCTGGCAGGTGTCGGCACTTTTGCTTCCCTCCGCGGTGAGGACCACGTTCTCCTCCCTCTCAGCTGACCTGGGCCGGTCCAACGAACCTGAGCGCAGGTGGTGCACCTGGGCTGAGGCTCAGGTCCCAGCCGGCACGGGGCCTGTCCAGAGACATGCAGAGGCCTGTCTCCTGAGCATGCACGCACCCAGTGCCAGGCTCAGCCGCAGCCAAAGTGACAGAAGAAGAGGCATGTGTAGGGAGGCCCCCCTGCAAGCGACTCCCCCCCCACACACACACACCCCGTGCAAGAGCACGGATTCCCAAGTAGAGCCCACTGGCAGGCCACTGAGGCCCGGAGCCACCTGCCATCAGCAGCGCAGTCCTGGGTGTCCCCGCAGCCCTCAGGAGTACCAGGGCCTGGGGCTCGATCGACCAGGCAGCTGCGCCTCGGCGAGAAGGCCTATCGGGTTTGGTTTGGAAATCTGGACAGTATCCCCGCGGCATTGCCCGCTCTGGTAGCTTGGAACGGCAATCAATAGGAAAATCACCTGGTTTCGTGGCGTGCTGTGGCAGAGGGAAATGTGCTGAAGATGATGGGTTCTCCCTTTTTTTCCCCCACAAACGGATGGGTACGACTCGAGTCAATGCCCAGACAACCCATACGTCCGCTTTGGACGGTCACGATGGCCGCTTAGAATATACCCGGTCCATGGAACACCTGGACCTGTGAGCCCACTTGACCGCAGCGCCTGCCTCAAGTGAGCAGAAATGATTTCCACGCAAGTGAGTCACCACCCAATAGGTAAGCAGTTTCGTTTTGCGTCCCGCAGCCCCAGAGCCAAGAGAAACACTCGTTGGTTGGTACGGTCCCAAAAAGGAGGGCGAGAGGAGAAAGGGCAGGCTCCTTGCTCAGAGTCGTCGGGGTGCTCTGGGGCCCCTCTCGTCCCAGAAAAGAAACGCAGAGAAAGAGAGGTCATTGACAAGGGAGAGGGAAGACTCTGGGCCTGTCCTCTCCGGGAGACAGGCCTCTGCAGGCCTGGCCGGGAGCCCAGGCCGGAGCCCGCAGGCCACCGGTGGGAAAGGCCGGGGTTCCCCTGACAGAAGCTGGAGGTGACGGCGATGGGAGACAGCATGTCTGTGACCATTGCCGTGGGAGAGACCTGCAGGGCAACGCCGGCCGGC
The DNA here is from genome assembly GCF_030445035.2 of Dasypus novemcinctus. Classification (NCBI taxonomy): domain Eukaryota; kingdom Metazoa; phylum Chordata; class Mammalia; order Cingulata; family Dasypodidae; genus Dasypus; species Dasypus novemcinctus. The sequence goes on from NW_026688229.1 coordinate 109,579, forward strand.
CCTAGCTAGGCCCCCGCTTGAGGAGGCCTCGGGGACTTTGGTTGGCGAGGAAACCCCCGTCTTCAGACGGGTCTGGCAGCCTGGCCCAACCCAGACCCTTGGCCTGGGCCAGGTGATCTATGGCATGGAGAGGGGGCTCTCCCAGCAGCCCCAGATCTGGCCCAGGGGTCCCTTCCCCCACAGCCCCTTCTGCAAGGGGCCCTGCCCCTCCCCCTGCCTTAGAACTCAGCCCTCTGCCCCCCAGCAAGTGTCAGGAAGGAACTCTTCCTATCCAACAGTGGCCCCTAGCGGTGGAAGCTTTGCCTCTGACTTTGGGCACCGGAGCCGCTCTCTTGTTCCTGGAGCTTCTTCTGTCTCTTGGCTTTTCACCAGACAGACAGGAGGGAACAACTGTCCAGGACAGCATAGCAGAGCTTCTCTCCTAGCCCAGTCCCCACCCAACAGGCTCCGCCCACGTCGGCGACCCCTTCCGTCGCGTCCCCGTGGCCTCCTGCTGGCATTCGGTGTATACATTTTGGAACCCCGCTTCCCCCGGCGCTGGAGGTTTTCCTGGCAGTGGACGCGCTCCCCGAAGTGCATCGGGTGGGTTTGGGCAGGATGCCTATTGGCCGCATCTGTCCCGGCACTGCCACTGGGGACAACTCCCGAGTGCAGAAAACGCCTCCCCTCCCCCCCCCAATCCATCACAACTGTCTTCCCACTCCCGGGCTTGGGCAACTCCCGCCAGTGGCCACCGTCTCCAGAGCAACCAGGAGGGGCGGGGTCGGGGCGAGTCTGCCGGGGGCGGGGTGAGTGGCGCCTGCGCGCCAGGGCGGCGCTGGGCGTGGCCGGCCCAGCGGGCCGGGGCGCCTGCGCATTTGTCCCGGCTTTGCGGGCGTCAGAGAGCGGGGTACGGCGGCGCGGGAGGCCTAGCGCTTGGCCCTCCCCCTCCCCCACCCCCACCCCGGGCGCCGTCTGGGCGCCCCGAAAGGAGGGGGTCAGGCGGAGGCAGCGGACGGAGCGAGAGGGGGCTTAGATCCCACAGGGCTGTTGGATGCGGCTCTCCCGCTGGCAGGTGTCGGCACTTTTGCTTCCCTCCGCGGTGAGGACCACGTTCTCCTCCCTCTCAGCTGACCTGGGCCGGTCCAACGAATCTGAGCGCAGGTGGCGCAACTGAGCTGAGGCTCAGGTCCCAGCTGGCACGGGGCCTGTCCAGAGACATGCAGAGGCCTGTCTCCTGAGCATGCACGCACCCAGTGCCAGGCTCAGCCGCAGCCAAAGTGACAGAAGAAGAGGCATGTGTAGGGAGGCCCCCCTTCAAGCGACTCCCCCCACACACACACACACCCCGTGCAAGAGCACGGATTCCCAAGTAGAGCCCAGTGGCAGGCCACTGAGCCCCGGAGCCACCTGCCATCAGCAGCGCAGTCCTGGGTGTCCCCGCAGCCCTCAGGAGCACCAGGGCCTGGGGCTCGATCGACCAGGCAGCTGCGCCTCGGCGAGAAGGCCTATCGTCTTTGGTTTGGAAATCTGCACAGTATCCCTGCGGCATTGCCCGCTCTGGTAGCTTGGAACGGCAATCAATAGGAAAATCACCTGGTTGCGTGGCGTGCTGTGGCAGAGGGAAATGTGCTGAAGATGATGGGTTCTCCCTTTTTTTCCCCCACAAACGGATGGGTACGACTCGAGTCAATGCCCAGACAACCCATACGTCCGCTTTGGACGGTCACGATGGCCGCTTAGAATATACCCGGTCCATGGAACACCTGGACCTGTGAGCCCACTTGACCGCAGCGCCTGCCTCAAGTGAGCAGAAATGATTTCCACGCAAGTGAGTCACCACCCAATAGGTAAGCAGTTTCGTTTTGCGTCCCGCGGCCCCAGAGCCGAGAGAAACACTCGTTGGTTGGTACGGTCCCAAAAAGGAGGGCGAGAGGCGAAAGGGCAGGCTCCTTGCTCAGAGTCGTCGGGGTGCTCTGGGGCCCCTCTCGTCCCAGAAAAGAAAGGCAGAGAAAGAGAGGTCATTGACAAGGGAGAGGGAAGACTCTGGGCCTGTCCTCTCCGGGAGACAGGCCTCTGCAGGCCTGGCCGGGAGCCCAGGCCGGAGCCCGCAGGCCACCGGTGGGAAAGGCCGGGGTTCCCCTGACAGAAGCTGGAGGTGACGGCGATGGGAGACAGCATGTCTGTGACCATTGCCATGGGAGAGACCTGCAGGGCAACGCCGGCCGGCCCTAGCTAGGCCCCCGCTTGAGGAGGCCTCGGGGACTTTGGTTGGCGAGGAAACCCCCGTCTTCAGACGGGTCTGGCAGCCTGGCCCAACCCAGACCCTTGGCCTGGGCCAGGTGAGCTATGGCATGGAGAGGGGGCTCTCCCAGCAGCCCCAGATCTGGCCCAGGGGTCCCTTCCCCCACAGCCCCTTCTGCAAGGGGCCCTGCCCCTCCCCCTGCCTTAGAACTCAGCCCTCTGCCCCCCAGCAAGTGTCAGCAAGGAACTCTTCCTATCCAACAGTGGCCCCTAGCGGTGGAAGCTTTGCCTCTGACTTTGGGCACCGGAGCCGCTCTCTTGTTCCTGGAGCTTCTTCTGTCTCTTGGCTTTTCACCAGACAGACAGGAGGGAACAACTGTCCAGGACAGCATAGCAGAACTTCTCTCCTAGCCCAGTCCCCAACCAGCAGGCTCCGCCCACGTCGGCGACCCCTTCCGTCGCGTCCCCGTGGCCTCCTGCTGGCATTCGGTGTATACATTTTGGAACCCCGCTTCCCCCGGCGCTGGAGGTTTTCCTGGCAGTGGACGCGCTCCCCGAAGTGCATCGGGTGGGTTTGGGCAGGATGCCTATTGGCCGCATCTGTCCCGGCACTGCCACTGGGGACAACTCCCGAGTGCAGAAAACGCCTCCCCTCCCCCCCCCAATCCATCACAACTGTCTTCCCACTCCCGGGCTTGGGCAACTCCCGCCAGTGGCCACCGTCTCCAGAGCAACCAGGAGGGGCGGGGTCGGGGCGAGTCTGCCGGGGGCGGGGTGAGTGGCGCCTGCGCGCCAGGGCGGCGCTGGGCGTGGCCGGCCCAGCGGGCCGGGGCGCCTGCGCATTTGTCCCGGCTTTGCGGGCGTCAGAGAGCGGGGTACGGCGGCGCGGGAGGCCTAGCGCTTGGCCCTCCCCCTCCCCCACCCCCACCCCGGGCGCCGTCTGGGCGCCCCGAAAGGAGGGGGTCAGGCGGAGGCAGCGGACGGAGCGAGAGGGGGCTTAGATCCCACAGGGCTGTTGGATGCGGCTCTCCCGCTGGCAGGTGTCGGCACTTTTGCTTCCCTCCGCGGTGAGGACCACGTTCTCCTCCCTCTCAGCTGACCTGGGCCGGTCCAACGAATCTGAGCGCAGGTGGCGCACCTGGGCTGAGGCTCAGGTCCCAGCTGGCACGGGGCCTGTCCAGAGACATGCAGAGGCCTGTCTCCTGAGCATGCACGCACCCAGTGCCAGGCTCAGCCGCAGCCAAAGTGACAGAAGAAGAGGCATGTGTAGGGAGGCCCCCCTGCAAGCGACTCCCCCCCCACACACACACACCCCGTGCAAGAGCACGGATTCCCAAGTAGAGCCCACTGGCAGGCCACTGAGGCCCGGAGCCACCTGCCATCAGCAGCGCAGTCCTGGGTGTCCCCGCAGCCCTCAGGAGCACCAGGGCCTGGGGCTCGATCGACCAGGCAGCTGCGCCTCGGCGAGAAGGCCTATCGTCTTTGGTTTGGAAATCTGCACAGTATCCCTGCGGCATTGCCCGCTCTGGTAGCTTGGAACGGCAATCAATAGGAAAATCACCTGGTTGCGTGGCGTGCTGTGGCAGAGGGAAATGTGCTGAAGATGATGGGTTCTCCCTTTTTTTCCCCCACAAACGGATGGGTACGACTCGAGTCAATGCCCAGACAACCCATACGTCCGCTTTGGACGGTCACGATGGCCGCTTAGAATATACCCGGTCCATGGAACACCTGGACCTGTGAGCCCACTTGACCGCAGCGCCTGCCTCAAGTGAGCAGAAATGATTTCCACGCAAGTGAGTCACCACCCAATAGGTAAGCAGTTTCGTTTTGCGTCCCGCGTCCCCAGAGCCGAGAGAAACACTCGTTGGTTGGTACGGTCCCAAAAAGGAGGGCGAGAGGAGAAAGGGCAGGCTCCTTGCTCAGAGTCGTCGGGGTGCTCTGGGGCCCCTCTCGTCCCAGAAAAGAAAGGCAGAGAAAGAGAGGTCATTGACAAGGGAGAGGGAAGACTCTGGGCCTGTCCTCTCCGGGAGACAGGCCTCTGCAGGCCTGGCCGGGAGCCTAGGCCGGAGCCCGCAGGCCACCGGTGGGAAAGGCCGGGGTTCCACTGACAGAAGCTGGAGGTGACGGCGATGGGAGACAGCATGTCTGTGACCATTGCCATGGGAGAGACCTGCAGGGCAACGCCGGCCGGCCCTAGCTAGGCCCCCGCTTGAGGAGGCCTCGGGGACTTTGGTTGGCGAGGAAACCCCCGTCTTCAGACGGGTCTGGCAGCCTGGCCCAACCCAGACCCTTGGCCTGGGCCAGGTGAGCTATGGCATGGAGAGGGGGCTCTCCCAGCAGCCCCAGATCTGGCCCAGGGGTCCCTTCCCCCACAGCCCCTTCTGCAAGGGGCCCTGCCCCTCCCCCTGCCTTAGAACTCAGCCCTCTGCCCCCCAGCAAGTGTCAGCAAGGAACTCTTCCTATCCAACAGTGGCCCCTAGCGGTGGAAGCTTTGCCTCTGACTTTGGGCACCGGAGCCGCTCTCTTGTTCCTGGAGCTTCTTCTGTCTCTTGGCTTTTCACCAGACAGACAGGAGGGAACAACTGTCCAGGACAGCATAGCAGAACTTCTCTCCTAGCCCAGTCCCCAACCAGCAGGCTCCGCCCACGTCGGCGACCCCTTCCGTCGCGTCCCCGTGGCCTCCTGCTGGCATTCGGTGTATACATTTTGGAACCCCGCTTCCCCCGGCGCTGGAGGTTTTCCTGGCAGTGGACGCGCTCCCCGAAGTGCATCGGGTGGGTTTGGGCAGGATGCCTATTGGCCGCATCTGTCCCGGCACTGCCACTGGGGACAACTCCCGAGTGCAGAAAACGCCTCCCCTCCCCCCCCCAATCCATCACAACTGTCTTCCCACTCCCGGGCTTGGGCAACTCCCGCCAGTGGCCACCGTCTCCAGAGCAACCAGGAGGGGCGGGGTCGGGGCGAGTCTGCCGGGGGCGGGGTGAGTGGCGCCTGCGCGCCAGGGCGGCGCTGGGCGTGGCCGGCCCAGCGGGCCGGGGCGCCTGCGCATTTGTCCCGGCTTTGCGGGCGTCAGAGAGCGGGGTACGGCGGCGCGGGAGGCCTAGCGCTTGGCCCTCCCCCTCCCCCACCCCGAACCCGGGCGCCGTCTGGGCGCCCCGAAAGGAGGGGGTCAGGCGGAGGCAGCGGACGGAGCGAGAGGGGGCTTAGATCCCACAGGGCTGTTGGATGCGGCTCTCCCGCTGGCAGGTGTCGGCACTTTTGCTTCCCTCCGCGGTGAGGACCACGTTCTCCTCCCTCTCAGCTGACCTGGGCCGGTCCAACGAACCTGAGCGCAGGTGGTGCACCTGGGCTGAGGCTCAGGTCCCAGCCGGCACGGGGCCTATCCAGAGACATGCAGAGGCCTGTCTCCTGAGCATGCACGCACCCAGTGCCAGGCTCAGCCGCAGCCAAAGTGACAGAAGAAGAGGCATGTGTAGGGAGGCCCCCCTGCAAGCGACTCCCCCCACACACACACACACCCCGTGCAAGAGCACGGATTCCCAAGTAGAGCCCACTGGCAGGCCACTGAGGCCCGGAGCCACCTGCCATCAGCAGCGCAGTCCTGGGTGTCCCCGCAGCCCTCAGGAGCACCAGGGCCTGGGGCTCGATCGACCAGGCAGCTGCGCCTCGGCGAGAAGGCCTATCGGGTTTGGTTTGGAAATCTGGACAGTATCCCCGCGGCATTGCCCGCTCTGGTAGCTTGGAACGGCAATCAATAGGAAAATCACCTGGTTTCGTGGCGTGCTGTGGCAGAGGGAAATGTGCTGAAGATGATGGGTTCTCCCTTTTTTTCCCCCACAAACGGATGGGTACGACTCGAGTCAATGCCCAGACAACCCATACGTCCGCTTTGGACGGTCACGATGGCCGCTTAGAATATACCCGGTCCATGGAACACCTGGACCTGTGAGCCCACTTGACCGCAGCGCCTGCCTCAAGTGAGCAGAAATGATTTCCACGCAAGTGAGTCACCACCCAATAGGTAAGCAGTTTCGTTTTGCGTCCCGCAGCCCCAGAGCCAAGAGAAACACTCGTTGGTTGGTACGGTCCCAAAAAGGAGGGCGAGAGGAGAAAGGGCAGGCTCCTTGCTCAGAGTCGTCGGGGTGCTCTGGGGCCCCTCTCGTCCCAGAAAAGAAACGCAGAGAAAGAGAGGTCATTGACAAGGGAGAGGGAAGACTCTGGGCCTGTCCTCTCCGGGAGACAGGCCTCTGCAGGCCTGGCCGGGAGCCCAGGCCGGAGCCCGCAGGCCACCGGTGGGAAAGGCCGGGGTTCCCCTGACAGAAGCTGGAGGTGACGGCGATGGGAGACAGCATGTCTGTGACCATTGCCGTGGGAGAGACCTGCAGGGCAACGCCGGCCGGCCCTAGCTAGGCCCCCGCTTGAGGAGGCCTCGGGGACTTTGGTTGGTGAGGAAACCCCCGTCTTCAGACGGGTCTGGCAGCCTGGCCCAACCCAGACCCTTGGCCTGGGCCAGGTGATCTATGGCATGGAGAGGGGGCTCTCCCAGCAGCCCCAGATCTGGCCCAGGGGTCCCTTCCCCCACAGCCCCTTCTGCAAGGGGCCCTGCCCCTCCCCCTGCCTTAGAATTCAGCCCTCTGCCCCCCAGCAAGTGTCAGGAAGGAACTCTTCCTATCCAACAGTGGCCCCTAGCGGTGGAAGCTTTGCCTCTGACTTTGGGCACCGGAGCCGCTCTCTTGTTCCTGGAGCTTCTTCTGTCTCTTGGCTTTTCACCAGACAGACAGGAGGGAACAACTGTCCAGGACAGCATAGCAGAGCTTCTCTCCTAGCCCAGTCCCCACCCAGCAGGCTCCGCCCACGTCGGCGACCCCTTCCGTCGCGTCCCCGTGGCCTCCTGCTGGCATTCGGTGTATACATTTTGGAACCCCGCTTCCCCCGGCGCTGGAGGTTTTCCTGGCAGTGGACGCGCTCCCCGAAGTGCATCGGGTGGGTTTGGGCAGGATGCCTATTGGCTGCATCTGTCCCGGCACTGCCACTGGGGACAACTCCCGAGTGCAGAAAACGCCTCCCCTCCCCCCCCCAATCCATCACAACTGTCTTCCCACTCCCGGGCTTGGGCACCTCCCGCCAGTGGCCACCGTCTCCAGAGCAACCAGGAGGGGCGGGGTCGGGGCGAGTCTGCCGGGGGCAGGGTGAGTGGCGCCTGCGCGCCAGGGCGGCGCTGGGCGTGGCCGGCCCAGCGGGCCGGGGCGCCTGCGCATTTGTCCCGGCTTTGCGGGCGTCAGAGAGCGGGGTACGGCGGCGCGGGAGGCCTAGCGCTTGGCCCTCCCCCTCCCCCACCCCCACCCCGGGCGCCGTCTGGGCGCCCCGAAAGGAGGGGGTCAGGCGGAGGCAGCGGACGGAGCGAGAGGGGGCTTAGATCCCACAGGGCTGTTGGATGCGGCTCTCCCGCTGGCAGGTGTCGGCACTTTTGCTTCCCTCCGCGGTGAGGACCACGTTCTCCTCCCTCTCAGCTGACCTGGGCCGGTCCAACGAACCTGAGCGCAGGTGGTGCACCTGCGCTGGGGCTCAGGTCCCAACCGGCACGGGGCCTGTCCAGAGACATGCAGAAGCCTGTCTCCTGAGCATGCACGCACCCAGTGCCAGGCTCAGCCGCAGCCAAAGTGACAGAAGAAGAGGCATGTGTAGGGAGGCCCCCCTGCAAGCGACTCCCCCCCCACACACACACACCCCGTGCAAGAGCACGGATTCCCAAGTAGAGCCCACTGGCAGGCCACTGAGGCCCGGAGCCACCTGCCATCAGCAGCGCAGTCCTGGGTGTCCCCGCAGCCCTCAGGAGCACCAGGGCCTGGGGCTCGATCGACCAGGCAGCTGCGCCTCGGCGAGAAGGCCTATCGGCTTTGGTTTGGAAATCTGGACAGTATCCCCGCGGCATTGCCCGTTCTGGTAGCTTGGAACGGCAATCAATAGGAAAATCACCTGGTTGCGTGGCGTGCTGTGGCAGAGGGAAATGTGCTGAAGATGATGGGTTCTCCCTTTTTTTCCCCCACAAACGGATGGGTACGACTCGAGTCAATGCCCAGACAACCCATACGTCCGCTTTGGACGGTCACGATGGCCGCTTAGAATATACCCGGTCCATGGAACACCTGGACCTGTGAGCCCACTTGACCGCAGCGCCTGCCTCAAGTGAGCAGAAATGATTTCCAAGTGTCTCACCACCCAATAGTTAAGCAGTTTCGTTTTGTCTCCCGCGGCCCCAAAGCCGAGAGAAACGCTCGTTGGTTGGTACGGTCCCAAAAAGGAGGGCGAGAGGAGAAAGGGCAGGCTCCTTGCTCAGAGTCGTCGGGGTGCTCTGGGGCCCCTCTCGTCCCAGAAAAGAAACGCAGAGAAAGAGAGGTCATTGACAAGGGAGAGGGAAGACTCTGGGCCTGTCCTCTCCGGGAGACAGGCCTCTGCAGGCCTGGCCGGGAGCCCAGGCCGGAGCCCGCAGGCCACCGGTGGGAAAGGCCGGGGTTCCCCTGACAGAAGCTGGAGGTGACGGCGATGGGAGACAGCATGTCTGTGACCATTGCCATGGGAGAGACCTGCAGGGCAACGCCGGCCGGCCCTAGCTAGGCCCCCGCTTGAGGAGGCCTCGGGGACTTTGGTTGGCGAGGAAACCCCCGTCTTCAGACGGGTCTGGCAGCCTGGCCCAACCCAGACCCTTGGCCTGGGCCAGGTGATCTATGGCATGGAGAGGGGGCTCTCCCAGCAGCCCCAGATCTGGCCCAGGGGTCCCTTCCCCCACAGCCCCTTCTGCAAGGGGCCCTGCCCCTCCCCCTGCCTTAGAACTCAGCCCTCTGCCCCCCAGCAAGTGTCAGGAAGGAACTCTTCCTATCCAACAGTGGCCCCTAGCGGTGGAAGCTTTGCCTCTGACTTTGGGCACCGGAGCCGCTCTCTTGTTCCTGGAGCTTCTTCTGTCTCTTGGCTTTTCACCAGACAGACAGGAGGGAACAACTGTCCAGGACAGCATAGCAGAGCTTCTCTCCTAGCCCAGTCCCCACCCAGCAGGCTCCGCCCACGTCGGCGACCCCTTCCGTCGCGTCCCCGTGGCCTCCTGCTGGCATTCGGTGTATACATTTTGGAACCCCGCTTCCCCCGGCGCTGGAGGTTTTCCTGGCAGTGGACGCGCTCCCCGAAGTGCATCGGGTGGGTTTGGGCAGGATGCCTATTGGCCGCATCTGTCCCGGCACTGCCACTGGGGACAACTCCCGAGTGCAGAAAACGCCTCCCCTCCCCCCCCCAATCCATCACAACTGTCTTCCCACTCCCGGGCTTGGGCACCTCCCGCCAGTGGCCACCGTCTCCAGAGCAACCAGGAGGGGCGGGGTCGGGGCGAGTCTGCCGGGGGCAGGGTGAGTGGCGCCTGCGCGCCAGGGCGGCACTGGGCGTGGCCGGCCCAGCGGGCCGGGGCGCCTGCGCATTTGTCCCGGCTTTGCGGGCGTCAGAGAGCGGGGTACGGCGGCGCGGGAGGCCTAGCGCTTGGCCCTCCCCCTCCCCCACCCCCACCCCGGGCGCCGTCTGGGCGCCCCGAAAGGAGGGGGTCAGGCGGAGGCAGCGGACGGAGCGAGAGGGGGCTTAGATCCCACAGGGCTGTTGGATGCGGCTCTCCCGCTGGCAGGTGTCGGCACTTTTGCTTCCCTCCGCGGTGAGGACCACGTTCTCCTCCCTCTCAGCTGACCTGGGCCGGTCCAACGAACCTGAGCGCAGGTGGTGCACCTGCGCTGGGGCTCAGGTCCCAACCGGCACGGGGCCTGTCCAGAGACATGCAGAAGCCTGTCTCCTGAGCATGCACGCACCCAGTGCCAGGCTCAGCCGCAGCCAAAGTGACAGAAGAAGAGGCATGTGTAGGGAGGCCCCCCTGCAAGCGACTCCCCCCCCACACACACACACCCCGTGCAAGAGCACGGATTCCCAAGTAGAGCCCACTGGCAGGCCACTGAGGCCCGGAGCCACCTGCCATCAGCAGCGCAGTCCTGGGTGTCCCTGCAGCCCTCAGGAGCACCAGGGCCTGGGGCTCGATCGACCAGGCAGCTGCGCCTCGGCGAGAAGGCCTATCGGCTTTGGTTTGGAAATCTGGACAGTATCCCCGCGGCATTGCCCGCTCTGGTAGCTTGGAACGGCAATCAATAGGAAAATCACCTGGTTGCGTGGCGTGCTGTGGCAGAGGGAAATGTGCTGAAGATGATGGGTTCTCCCTTTTTTTCCCCCACAAACGGATGGGTACGACTCGAGTCAATGCCCAGACAACCCATACGTCCGCTTTGGACGGTCACGATGGCCGCTTAGAATATACCCGGTCCATGGAACACCTGGACCTGTGAGCCCACTTGACCGCAGCGCCTGCCTCAAGTGAGCAGAAATGATTTCCAAGTGTCTCACCACCCAATAGTTAAGCAGTTTCGTTTTGTCTCCCGCGGCCCCAAAGCCGAGAGAAACGCTCGTTGGTTGGTACGGTCCCAAAAAGGAGGGCGAGAGGAGAAAGGGCAGGCTCCTTGCTCAGAGTCGTCGGGGTGCTCTGGGGCCCCTCTCGTCCCAGAAAAGAAACGCAGAGAAAGAGAGGTCATTGACAAGGGAGAGGGAAGACTCTGGGCCTGTCCTCTCCGGGAGACAGGCCTCTGCAGGCCTGGCCGGGAGCCCAGGCCGGAGCCCGCAGGCCACCGGTGGGAAAGGCCGGGGTTCCCCTGACAGAAGCTGGAGGTGACGGCGATGGGAGACAGCATGTCTGTGACCATTGCCGTGGGAGAGACCTGCAGGGCAACGCCGGCCGGCCCTAGCTAGGCCCCCGCTTGAGGAGGCCTCGGGGACTTTGGTTGGCGAGGAAACCCCCGTCTTCAGACGGGTCTGGCAGCCTGGCCCAACCCAGACCCTTGGCCTGGGCCAGGTGATCTATGGCATGGAGAGGGGGCTCTCCCAGCAGCCCCAGATCTGGCCCAGGGGTCCCTTCCCCCACAGCCCCTTCTGCAAGGGGCCCTGCCCCTCCCCCTGCCTTAGAACTCAGCCCTCTGCCCCCCAGCAAGTGTCAGCAAGGAACTCTTCCTATCCAACAGTGGCCCCTAGCGGTGGAAGCTTTGCCTCTGACTTTGGGCACCGGAGCCGCTCTCTTGTTCCTGGAGCTTCTTCTGTCTCTTGGCTTTTCACCAGACAGACAGGAGGGAACAACTGTCCAGGACAGCATAGCAGAGCTTCTCTCCTAGCCCAGTCCCCACCCAGCAGGCTCCGCCCACGTCGGCGACCCCTTCCGTCGCGTCCCCGTGGCCTCCTGCTGGCATTCGGTGTATACATTTTGGAACCCCGCTTCCCCCGGCGCTGGAGGTTTTCCTGGCAGTGGACGCGCTCCCCGAAGTGCATCGGGTGGGTTTGGGCAGGATGCCTATTGGCCGCATCTGTCCCGGCACTGCCACTGGGGACAACTCCCGAGTGCAGAAAACGCCTCCCCTCCCCCCCCCAATCCATCACAACTGTCTTCCCACTCCCGGGCTTGGGCACCTCCCGCCAGTGGCCACCGTCTCCAGAGCAACCAGGAGGGGCGGGGTCGGGGCGAGTCTGCCGGGGGCAGGGTGAGTGGCGCCTGCGCGCCAGGGCGGCGCTGGGCGTGGCCGGCCCAGCGGGCCGGGGCGCCTGCGCATTTGTCCCGGCTTTGCGGGCGTCAGAGAGCGGGGTACGGCGGCGCGGGAGGCCTAGCGCTTGGCCCTCCCCCTCCCCCACCCCCACCCCGGGCGCCGTCTGGGCGCCCCGAAAGGAGGGGGTCAGGCGGAGGCAGCGGACGGAGCGAGAGGGGGCTTAGATCCCACAGGGCTGTTGGATGCGGCTCTCCCGCTGGCAGGTGTCGGCACTTTTGCTTCCCTCCGCGGTGAGGACCACGTTCTCCTCCCTCTCAGCTGACCTGGGCCGGTCCAACGAACCTGAGCGCAGGTGGTGCACCTGCGCTGGGGCTCAGGTCCCAACCGGCACGGGGCCTGTCCAGAGACATGCAGAAGCCTGTCTCCTGAGCATGCACGCACCCAGTGCCAGGCTCAGCCGCAGCCAAAGTGACAGAAGAAGAGGCATGTGTAGGGAGGCCCCCCTGCAAGCGACTCCCCCCCCCCACACACACACCCCGTGCAAGAGCACGGATTCCCAAGTAGAGCCCACTGGCAGGCCACTGAGGCCCGGAGCCACCTGCCATCAGCAGCGCAGTCCTGGGTGTCCCCGCAGCCCTCAGGAGCACCAGGGCCTGGGGCTCGATCGACCAGGCAGCTGCGCCTCGGCGAGAAGGCCTATCGGCTTTGGTTTGGAAATCTGGACAGTATCCCCGCGGCATTGCCCGCTCTGGTAGCTTGGAACGGCAATCAATAGGAAAATCACCTGGTTGCGTGGCGTGCTGTGGCAGAGGGAAATGTGCTGAAGATGATGGGTTCTCCCTTTTTTTCCCCCACAAACGGATGGGTACGACTCGAGTCAATGCCCAGACAACCCATACGTCCGCTTTGGACGGTCACGATGGCCGCTTAGAATATACCCGGTCCATGGAACACCTGGACCTGTGAGCCCACTTGACCGCAGCGCCTGCCTCAAGTGAGCAGAAATGATTTCCAAGTGTCTCACCACCCAATAGTTAAGCAGTTTCGTTTTGTCTCCCGCGGCCCCAAAGCCGAGAGAAACGCTCGTTGGTTGGTACGGTCCCAAAAAGGAGGGCGAGAGGAGAAAGGGCAGGCTCCTTGCTCAGAGTCGTCGGGGTGCTCTGGGGCCCCTCTCGTCCCAGAAAAGAAACGCAGAGAAAGAGAGGTCATTGACAAGGGAGAGGGAAGACTCTGGGCCTGTCCTCTCCGGGAGACAGGCCTCTGCAGGCCTGGCCGGGAGCCCAGGCCGGAGCCCGCAGGCCACCGGTGGGAAAGGCCGGGGTTCCCCTGACAGAAGCTGGAGGTGACGGCGATGGGAGACAGCATGTCTGTGACCATTGCCGTGGGAGAGACCTGCAGGGCAACGCCGGCCGGCCCTAGCTAGGCCCCCGCTTGAGGAGGCCTCGGGGACTTTGGTTGGCGAGGAAACCCCCGTCTTCAGACGGGTCTGGCAGCCTGGCCCAACCCAGACCCTTGGCCTGGGCCAGGTGAGCTATGGCATGGAGAGGGGGCTCTCCCAGCAGCCCCAGATCTGGCCCAGGGGTCCCTTCCCCCACAGCCCCTTCTGCAAGGGGCCCTGCCCCTCCCCCTGCCTTAGAACTCAGCCCTCTGCCCCCCAGCAAGTGTCAGGAAGGAACTCTTCCTATCCAACAGTGGCCCCTAGCGGTGGAAACTTTGCCTCTGACTTTGGGCACCAGAGCCGCTCTCTTGTTCCTGGAGCTTCTTCTGTCTCTTGGCTTTTCACCAGACAGACAGGAGGGAACAACTGTCCAGGACAGCATAGCAGAGCTTCTCTCCTAGCCCAGTCCCCACCCAGCAGGCTCCGCCCACGTCGGCGACCCTTTCCGTCGCGTCCCCGTGGCCTCCTGCTGGCATTCGGTGTATACATTTTGGAACCCCGCTTCCCCCGGCGCTGGAGGTTTTCCTGGCAGTGGACGCGCTCCCCGAAGTGCATCGGGTGGGTTTGGGCAGGATGCCTATTGGCCGCATCTGTCCCGGCACTGCCACTGGGGACAACTCCCGAGTGCAGAAAACGCCTCCCCTCCCCCCCCCAATCCATCACAACTGTCTTCCCACTCCCGTGCTTGGGCACCTCCCGCCAGTGGCCACCGTCTCCAGAGCAACCAGGAGGGGCGGGTCGGGGCGAGTCTGCCGGGGGCGGGGTGAGTGGCGCCTGCGCGCCAGGGCGGTGCTGGGCGTGGCCGGCCCAGCGGGCCGGGGCGCCTGCGCATTTGTCCCGGCTTTGCGGGCGTCAGAGAGCGGGGTACGGCGGCGCGGGAGGCCTAGCGCTTGGCCCTCCCCCTCCCCCACCCCCACCCCGGGCGCCGTCTGGGCGCCCCGAAAGGAGGGGGTCAGGCGGAGGCAGCGGACGGAGCGAGAGGGGGCTTAGATCCCACAGGGCTGTTGGATGCGGCTCTCCCGCTGGCAGGTGTCGGCACTTTTGCTTCCCTCCGCGGTGAGGACCACGTTCTCCTCCCTCTCAGCTGACCTGGGCCGGTCCAACGAACCTGAGCGCAGGTGGTGCACCTGCGCTGGGGCTCAGGTCCCAACCGGCACGGGGCCTGTCCAGAGACATGCAGAAGCCTGTCTCCTGAGCATGCACACACCCAGTGCCAGGCTCACCCGCAGCCAAAGTGACAGAAGAAGAGGCATGTGTAGGGAGGCCCCCCTGCAAGCGACTCCCCCCACACACACACACACCCCGTGCAAGAGCACGGATTCCCAAGTAGAGCCCACTGGCAGGCCACTGAGGCCCGGAGCCACCTGCCATCAGCAGCGCAGTCCTGTGTGTCCCCGCAGCCCTCAGGAGCACCAGGGCCTGGGGCTCGATCGACCAGGCAGCTGCGCCTCGGCGAGAAGGCCTATCGGCTTTGGTTTGGAAATCTGGACAGTATCCCCGCGGCATTGCCCGCTCTGGTAGCTTGGACCGGCAATCAATAGGAAAATCACCTGGTTTCGTGGCGTGCTGTGGCAGAGGGAAATGTGCTGAAGATGATGGGTTCTCCCTTTTTTTCCCCCACAAACGGATGGGTACGACTCGAGTCAATGCCCAGACAACCCATACGTCCGCTTTGGACGGTCACGATGGCCGCTTAGAATATACCCGGTCCATGGAACACCTGGACCTGTGAGCCCACTTGACCGCAGCGCCTGCCTCAAGTGAGCAGAAATGATTTCCACGCAAGTGAGTCACCACCCAATAGGTAAGCAGTTTCGTTTTGCGTCCCGCGGCCCCAGAGCCGAGAGAAACACTTGTTGGTTGGTACGGTCCCAAAAAGGAGGGCGAGAGGAGAAAGGGCAGGCTCCTTGCTCAGAGTCGTCGGGGTGCTCTGGGGCCCCTCTCGTCCCAGAAAAGAAACGCAGAGAAAGAGAGGTCATTGACAAGGGAGAGGGAAGACTCTGGGCCTGCCCTCTCCGGGAGACAGGCCTCTGCAGGCCTGGCCGGGAGCCCAGGCCGGAGCCCGCAGGCCACCGGTGGGAAAGGCCGGGGTTCCCCTGACAGAAGCTGGAGGTGACGGCGATGGGAGACAGCATGTCTGTGACCATTGCCGTGTGAGAGACCTGCAGGGCAACGCCGGCCGGCCCTAGCTAGGCCCCCGCTTGAGGAGGCCTCGGGGACTTTGGTTGGCGAGGTAACCCCCGTCTTCAGACGGGTCTGGCAGCCTGGCCCAACCCAGACCCTTGGCCTGGGCCAGGTGATCTATGGCATGGAGAGGGGCTCTCCCAGCAGCCCCAGATCTGGCCCAGGGGTCCCTTCCCCCACAGCCCC
This sequence comes from Dasypus novemcinctus, assembly GCF_030445035.2. Lineage (NCBI taxonomy): Eukaryota > Metazoa > Chordata > Mammalia > Cingulata > Dasypodidae > Dasypus > Dasypus novemcinctus. The sequence goes on from NW_026688229.1 coordinate 125,215, forward strand.
TTCTGCAAGGGGCCCTGCCCCTCCCCCTGCCTTAGAACTCAGCCCTCTGCCCCCCAGCAAGTGTCAGCAAGGAACTCTTCCTATCCAACAGTGGCCCCTAGCGGTGGAAGCTTTGCCTCTGACTTTGGGCACCGGAGCCGCTCTCTTGTTCCTGGAGCTTCTTCTGTCTCTTGGCTTTTCACCAGACAGACAGGAGGGAACAACTGTCCAGGACAGCATAGCAGAGCTTCTCTCCTAGCCCAGTCCCCACCCAGCAGGCTCCGCCCACGTCGGCGACCCCTTCCGTCGCGTCCCCGTGGCCTCCTGCTGGCATTCGGTGTATACATTTTGGAACCCTGCTTCCCCCGGCGCTGGAGGTTTTCCTGGCAGTGGACGCGCTCCCCGAAGTGCATCGGGTGGGTTTGGGCAGGATGCCTATTGGCCGCATCTGTCCCGGCACTGCCACTGGGGACAACTCCCGAGTGCAGAAAACGCCTCCCCTCCCCCCCCCAATCCATCACAACTGTCTTCCCACTCCCGGGCTTGGGCACCTCCCGCCAGTGGCCACCGTCTCCAGAGCAACCAGGAGGGGCGGGGTCGGGGCGAGTCTGCCGGGGGCGGGGTGAGTGGCGCCTGCGCGCCAGGGCGGTGCTGGGCGTGGCCGGCCCAGCGGGCCGGGGCGCCTGCGCATTTGTCCCGGCTTTGCGGGCGTCAGAGAGCGGGGTACGGCGGCGCGGGAGGCCTAGCGCTTGGCCCTCCCCCTCCCCCACCCCCACCCCGGGCACCGTCTGGGCGCCCCGAAAGGAGGGGGTCAGGCGGAGGCAGCGGACGGAGCGAGAGGGGGCTTAGATCCCACAGGGCTGTTGGATGCGGCTCTCCCGCTGGCAGGTGTCGGCACTTTTGCTTCCCTCCGCGGTGAGGACCACGTTCTCCTCCCTCTCAGCTGACCTGGGCCGGTCCAACGAACCTGAGCGCAGGTGGTGCACCTGCGCTGGGGCTCAGGTCCCAACCGGCACGGGGCCTGTCCAGAGACATGCAGAAGCCTGTCTCCTGAGCATGCACACACCCAGTGCCAGGCTCAGCCGCAGCCAAAGTGACAGAAGAAGAGGCATGTGTAGGGAGGCCCCCCTGCAAGCGATTCCCCCCCCCCACACACACACCCCGTGCAAGAGCACGGATTCCCAAGTAGAGCCCACTGGCAGGCCACTGAGGCCCGGAGCCACCTGCCATCAGCAGCGCAGTCCTGGGTGTCCCCGCAGCCCTCAGGAGCACCAGGGCCTGGGGCTCGATCGACCAGGCAGCTGCGCCTCGGCGAGAAGGCCTATCGGCTTTGGTTTGGAAATCTGGACAGTATCCCCGCGGCATTGCCCGCTCTGGTAGCTTGGACCGGCAATCAATAGGAAAATCACCTGGTTTCGTGGCGTGCTGTGGCAGAGGGAAATGTGCTGAAGATGATGGGTTCTCCCTTTTTTTCCCCCACAAACGGATGGGTACGACTCGAGTCAATGCCCAGACAACCCATACGTCCGCTTTGGACGGTCACGATGGCCGCTTAGAATATACCCGGTCCATGGAACACCTGGACCTGTGAGCCCACTTGACCGCAGCGCCTGCCTCAAGTGAGCAGAAATGATTTCCACGCAAGTGAGTCACCACCCAATAGGTAAGCAGTTTCGTTTTGCGTCCCGCGGCCCCAGAGCCGAGAGAAACACTTGTTGGTTGGTACGGTCCCAAAAAGGAGGGCGAGAGGAGAAAGGGCAGGCTCCTTGCTCAGAGTCGTCGGGGTGCTCTGGGGCCCCTCTCGTCCCAGAAAAGAAACGCAGAGAAAGAGAGGTCATTGACAAGGGAGAGGGAAGACTCTGGGCCTGTCCTCTCCGGGAGACAGGCCTCTGCAGGCCTGGCCGGGAGCCCAGGCCAGAGCCCGCAGGCCACCGGTGGGAAAGGCCGGGGTTCCCCTGACAGAAGCTGGAGGTGACGGCGATGGGAGACAGCATGTCTGTGACCATTGCCGTGGGAGAGACCTGCAGGGCAACGCCGGCCGGCCCTAGCTAGGCCCCCGCTTGAGGAGGCCTCGGGGACTTTGGTTGGCGAGGAAACCCCCGTCTTCAGACGGGTCTGGCAGCCTGGCCCAACCCAGACCCTTGGCCTGGGCCAGGTGATCTATGGCATGGAGAGGGGCTCTCCCAGCAGCCCCAGATCTGGCCCAGGGGTCCCTTCCCCCACAGCCCCTTCTGCAAGGGGCCCTGCCCCTCCCCCTGCCTTAGAACTCAGCCCTCTGCCCCCCAGCAAGTGTCAGCAAGGAACTCTTCCTATCCAACAGTGGCCCCTAGCGGTGGAAGCTTTGCCTCTGACTTTGGGCACCGGAGCCGCTCTCTTGTTCCTGGAGCTTCTTCTGTCTCTTGGCTTTTCACCAGACAGACAGGAGGGAACAACTGTCCAGGACAGCATAGCAGAGCTTCTCTCCTAGCCCAGTCCCCACCCAGCAGGCTCCGCCCACGTCGGCGACCCCTTCCATCGCGTCCCCGTGGCCTCCTGCTGGCATTCGGTGTATACATTTTGGAACCCCGCTTCCCCCGGCGCTGGAGGTTTTCCTGGCAGTGGACGCGCTCCCCGAAGTGCATCGGGTGGGTTTGGGCAGGATGCCTATTGGCCGCATCTGTCCCGGCACTGCCACTGGGGACAACTCCCGAGTGCAGAAAACGCCTCCCCTCCCCCCCCCAATCCATCACAACTGTCTTCCCACTCCCGGGCTTGGGCACCTCCCGCCAGTGGCCACCGTCTCCAGAGCAACCAGGAGGGGCGGGGTCGGGGCGAGTCTGCCGGGGGCGGGGTGAGTGGCGCCTGCGCGCCAGGGCGGCGCTGGGCGTGGCCGGCCCAGCGGGCCGGGGCGCCTGCGCATTTGTCCCGGCTTTGCGGGCGTCAGAGAGCGGGGTACGGCGGCGCGGGAGGCCTAGCGCTTGGCCCTCCCCCTCCCCCACCCCGAACCCGGGCGCCGTCTGGGCGCCCCGAAAGGAGGGGGTCAGGCGGAGGCAGCGGACGGAGCGAGAGGGGGCTTAGATCCCACAGGGCTGTTGGATGCGGCTCTCCCGCTGGCAGGTGTCGGCACTTTTGCTTCCCTCCGCGGTGAGGACCACGTTCTCCTCCCTCTCAGCTGACCTGGGCCGGTCCAACGAACCTGAGCGCAGGTGGTGCACCTGGGCTGAGGCTCAGGTCCCAGCCGGCACGGGGCCTGTCCAGAGACATGCAGAGGCCTGTCTCCTGAGCATGCACGCACCCAGTGCCAGGCTCAGCCGCACCCAAAGTGACAGAAGAAGAGGCATGTGTAGGGAGGCCCCCCTGCAAGCGACTCCCCCCACACACACACACACCCCGTGCAAGAGCACGGATTCCCAAGTAGAGCCCACTGGCAGGCCACTGAGGCCCGGAGCCACCTGCCATCAGCAGCGCAGTCCTGGGTGTCCCCGCAGCCCTCAGGAGCACCAGGGCCTGGGGCTCGATCGACCAGGCAGCTGCGCCTCGGCGAGAAGGCCTATCGGCTTTGGTTTGGAAATCTGGACAGTATCCCCGCGGCATTGCCCGCTCTGGTAGCTTGGAACGGCAATCAATAGGAAAATCACCTGGTTTCGTGGCGTGCTGTGGCAGAGGGAAATGTGCTGAAGATGATGGGTTCTCCCTTTTTTTCCCCCACAAACGGATGGGTACGACTCGAGTCAATGCCCAGACAACCCATACGTCCGCTTTGGACGGTCACGATGGCCGCTTAGAATATACCCGGTCCATGGAACACCTGGACCTGTGAGCCCACTTGACCGCAGCGCCTGCCTCAAGTGAGCAGAAATGATTTCCACGCAAGTGAGTCACCACCCAATAGGTAAGCAGTTTCGTTTTGCGTCCCGCAGCCCCAGAGCCAAGAGAAACACTCGTTGGTTGGTACGGTCCCAAAAAGGAGGGCGAGAGGAGAAAGGGCAGGCTCCTTGCTCAGAGTCGTCGGGGTGCTCTGGGGCCCCTCTCGTCCCAGAAAAGAAACGCAGAGAAAGAGAGGTCATTGACAAGGGAGAGGGAAGACTCTGGGCCTGTCCTCTCCGGGAGACAGGCCTCTGCAGGCCTGGCCGGGAGCCCAGGCCGGAGCCCGCAGGCCACCGGTGGGAAAGGCCGGGGTTCCCCTGACAGAAGCTGGAGGTGACGGCGATGGGAGACAGCATGTCTGTGACCATTGCCGTGGGAGAGACCTGCAGGGCAACGCCGGCCGGCCCTAGCTAGGCCCCCGCTTGAGGAGGCCTCGGGGACTTTGGTTGGCGAGGAAACCCCCGTCTTCAGACGGGTCTGGCAGCCTGGCCCAACCCAGACCCTTGGCCTGGGCCAGGTGATCTATGGCATGGAGAGGGGGCTCTCCCAGCAGCCCCAGATCTGGCCCAGGGGTCCCTTCCCCCACAGCCCCTTCTGCAAGGGGCCCTGCCCCTCCCCCTGCCTTAGAACTCAGCCCTCTGCCCCCCAGCAAGTGTCAGGAAGGAACTCTTCCTATCCAACAGTGGCCCCTAGCGGTGGAAGCTTTGCCTCTGACTTTGGGCACCGGAGCCGCTCTCTTGTTCCTGGAGCTTCTTCTGTCTCTTGGCTTTTCACCAGACAGACAGGAGGGAACAACTGTCCAGGACAGCATAGCAGAGCTTCTCTCCTAGCCCAGTCCCCACCCAGCAGGCTCCGCCCACGTCGGCGACCCCTTCCGTCGCGTCCCCGTGGCCTCCTGCTGGCATTCGGTGTATACATTTTGGAACCCCGCTTCCCCCGGCGCTGGAGGTTTTCCTGGCAGTGGACGCGCTCCCCGAAGTGCATCGGGTGGGTTTGGGCAGGATGCCTATTGGCCGCATCTGTCCCGGCACTGCCACTGGGGACAACTCCCGAGTGCAGAAAACGCCTCCCCTCCCCCCCCCAATCCATCACAACTGTCTTCCCACTCCCGGGCTTGGGCAACTCCCGCCAGTGGCCACCGTCTCCAGAGCAACCAGGAGGGGCGGGGTCGGGGCGAGTCTGCCGGGGGCGGGGTGAGTGGCGCCTGCGCGCCAGGGCGGCGCTGGGCGTGGCCGGCCCAGCGGGCCGGGGCGCCTGCGCATTTGTCCCGGCTTTGCGGGCGTCAGAGAGCGGGGTACGGCGGCGCGGGAGGCCTAGCGCTTGGCCCTCCCCCTCCCCCACCCCCACCCCGGGCGCCGTCTGGGCGCCCCGAAAGGAGGGGGTCAGGCGGAGGCAGCGGACGGAGCGAGAGGGGGCTTAGATCCCACAGGGCTGTTGGATGCGGCTCTCCCGCTGGCAGGTGTCGGCACTTTTGCTTCCCTCCGCGGTGAGGACCACGTTCTCCTCCCTCTCAGCTGACCTGGGCCGGTCCAACGAATCTGAGCGCAGGTGGCGCACCTGGGCTGAGGCTCAGGTCCCAGCTGGCACGGGGCCTGTCCAGAGACATGCAGAGGCCTGTCTCCTGAGCATGCACGCACCCAGTGCCAGGCTCAGCCGCAGCCAAAGTGACAGAAGAAGAGGCATGTGTAGGGAGGCCCCCCTGCAAGCGACTCCCCCCCCACACACACACACCCCGTGCAAGAGCACGGATTCCCAAGTAGAGCCCAGTGGCAGGCCACTGAGCCCCGGAGCCACCTGCCATCAGCAGCGCAGTCCTGGGTGTCCCCGCAGCCCTCAGGAGCACCAGGGCCTGGGGCTCGATCGACCAGGCAGCTGCGCCTCGGCGAGAAGGCCTATCGTCTTTGGTTTGGAAATCTGCACAGTATCCCTGCGGCATTGCCCGCTCTGGTAGCTTGGAACGGCAATCAATAGGAAAATCACCTGGTTGCGTGGCGTGCTGTGGCAGAGGGAAATGTGCTGAAGATGATGGGTTCTCCCTTTTTTTCCCCCACAAACGGATGGGTACGACTCGAGTCAATGCCCAGACAACCCATACGTCCGCTTTGGACGGTCACGATGGCCGCTTAGAATATACCCGGTCCATGGAACACCTGGACCTGTGAGCCCACTTGACCGCAGCGCCTGCCTCAAGTGAGCAGAAATGATTTCCACGCAAGTGAGTCACCACCCAATAGGTAAGCAGTTTCGTTTTGCGTCCCGCGGCCCCAGAGCCGAGAGAAACACTCGTTGGTTGGTACGGTCCCAAAAAGGAGGGCGAGAGGCGAAAGGGCAGGCTCCTTGCTCAGAGTCGTCGGGGTGCTCTGGGGCCCCTCTCGTCCCAGAAAAGAAAGGCAGAGAAAGAGAGGTCATTGACAAGGGAGAGGGAAGACTCTGGGCCTGTCCTCTCCGGGAGACAGGCCTCTGCAGGCCTGGCCGGGAGCCCAGGCCGGAGCCCGCAGGCCACCGGTGGGAAAGGCCGGGGTTCCACTAACAGAAGCTGGAGGTGACGGCGATGGGAGACAGCATGTCTGTGACCATTGCCATGGGAGAGACCTGCAGGGCAACGCCGGCCGGCCCTAGCTAGGCCCCCGCTTGAGGAGGCCTCGGGGACTTTGGTTGGCGAGGAAACCCCCGTCTTCAGACGGGTCTGGCAGCCTGGCCCAACCCAGACCCTTGGCCTGGGCCAGGTGAGCTATGGCATGGAGAGGGGGCTCTCCCAGCAGCCCCAGATCTGGCCCAGGGGTCCCTTCCCCCACAGCCCCTTCTGCAAGGGGCCCTGCCCCTCCCCCTGCCTTAGAACTCAGCCCTCTGCCCCCCAGCAAGTGTCAGCAAGGAACTCTTCCTATCCAACAGTGGCCCCTAGCGGTGGAAGCTTTGCCTCTGACTTTGGGCACCGGAGCCGCTCTCTTGTTCCTGGAGCTTCTTCTGTCTCTTGGCTTTTCACCAGACAGACAGGAGGGAACAACTGTCCAGGACAGCATAGCAGAACTTCTCTCCTAGCCCAGTCCCCAACCAGCAGGCTCCGCCCACGTCGGCGACCCCTTCCGTCGCGTCCCCGTGGCCTCCTGCTGGCATTCGGTGTATACATTTTGGAACCCCGCTTCCCCCGGCGCTGGAGGTTTTCCTGGCAGTGGACGCGCTCCCCGAAGTGCATCGGGTGGGTTTGGGCAGGATGCCTATTGGCCGCATCTGTCCCGGCACTGCCACTGGGGACAACTCCCGAGTGCAGAAAACGCCTCCCCTCCCCCCCCCAATCCATCACAACTGTCTTCCCACTCCCGGGCTTGGGCAACTCCCGCCAGTGGCCACCGTCTCCAGAGCAACCAGGAGGGGCGGGGTCGGGGCGAGTCTGCCGGGGGCGGGGTGAGTGGCGCCTGCGCGCCAGGGCGGCGCTGGGCGTGGCCGGCCCAGCGGGCCGGGGCGCCTGCGCATTTGTCCCGGCTTTGCGGGCGTCAGAGAGCGGGGTACGGCGGCGCGGGAGGCCTAGCGCTTGGCCCTCCCCCTCCCCCACCCCCACCCCGGGCGCCGTCTGGGCGCCCCGAAAGGAGGGGGTCAGGCGGAGGCAGCGGACGGAGCGAGAGGGGGCTTAGATCCCACAGGGCTGTTGGATGCGGCTCTCCCGCTGGCAGGTGTCGGCACTTTTGCTTCCCTCCGCGGTGAGGACCACGTTCTCCTCCCTCTCAGCTGACCTGGGCCGGTCCAACGAATCTGAGCGTAGGTGGCGCACCTGGGCTGAGGCTGAGGTCCCAGCTGGCACGGGGCCTGTCCAGAGACATGCAGAGGCCTGTCTCCTGAGCATGCACGCACCCAGTGCCAGGCTCAGCCGCAGCCAAAGTGACAGAAGAAGAGGCATGTGTAGGGAGGCCCCCCTGCAAGCGACTCCCCCCACACACACACACACCCCGTGCAAGAGCACGGATTCCCAAGTAGAGCCCACTGGCAGGCCACTGAGCCCCGGAGCCACCTGCCATCAGCAGCGCAGTCCTGGGTGTCCCCGCAGCCCTCAGGAGCACCAGGGCCTGGGGCTCGATCGACCAGGCAGCTGCGCCTCGGCGAGAAGGCCTATCGTCTTTGGTTTGGAAATCTGCACAGTATCCCTGCGGCATTGCCCGCTCTGGTAGCTTGGAACGGCAATCAATAGGAAAATCACCTGGTTGCGTGGCGTGCTGTGGCAGAGGGAAATGTGCTGAAGATGATGGGTTCTCCCTTTTTTTCCCCCACAAACGGATGGGTACGACTCGAGTCAATGCCCAGACAACCCATACGTCCGCTTTGGACGGTCACGATGGCCGCTTAGAATATACCCGGTCCATGGAACACCTGGACCTGTGAGCCCACTTGACCGCAGCGCCTGCCTCAAGTGAGCAGAAATGATTTCCACGCAAGTGAGTCACCACCCAATAGGTAAGCAGTTTCGTTTTGCGTCCCGCGGCCCCAGAGCCGAGAGAAACACTCGTTGGTTGGTACGGTCCCAAAAAGGAGGGCGAGAGGCGAAAGGGCAGGCTCCTTGCTCAGAGTCGTCGGGGTGCTCTGGGGCCCCTCTCGTCCCAGAAAAGAAAGGCAGAGAAAGAGAGGTCATTGACAAGGGAGAGGGAAGACTCTGGGCCTGTCCTCTCCGGGAGACAGGCCTCTGCAGGCCTGGCCGGGAGCCCAGGCCGGAGCCCGCAGGCCACCGGTGGGAAAGGCCGGGGTTCCACTGACAGAAGCTGGAGGTGACGGCGATGGGAGACAGCATGTCTGTGACCATTGCCATGGGAGAGACCTGCAGGGCAACGCCGGCCGGCCCTAGCTAGGCCCCCGCTTGAGGAGGCCTCGGGGACTTTGGTTGGCGAGGAAACCCCCGTCTTCAGACGGGTCTGGCAGCCTGGCCCAACCCAGACCCTTGGCCTGGGCCAGGTGAGCTATGGCATGGAGAGGGGGCTCTCCCAGCAGCCCCAGATCTGGCCCAGGGGTCCCTTCCCCCACAGCCCCTTCTGCAAGGGGCCCTGCCCCTCCCCCTGCCTTAGAACTCAGCCCTCTGCCCCCCAGCAAGTGTCAGCAAGGAACTCTTCCTATCCAACAGTGGCCCCTAGCGGTGGAAGCTTTGCCTCTGACTTTGGGCACCGGAGCCGCTCTCTTGTTCCTGGAGCTTCTTCTGTCTCTTGGCTTTTCACCAGACAGACAGGAGGGAACAACTGTCCAGGACAGCATAGCAGAACTTCTCTCCTAGCCCAGTCCCCAACCAGCAGGCTCCGCCCACGTCGGCGACCCCTTCCGTCGCGTCCCCGTGGCCTCCTGCTGGCATTCGGTGTATACATTTTGGAACCCCGCTTCCCCCGGCGCTGGAGGTTTTCCTGGCAGTGGACGCGCTCCCCGAAGTGCATCGGGTGGGTTTGGGCAGGATGCCTATTGGCCGCATCTGTCCCGGCACTGCCACTGGGGACAACTCCCGAGTGCAGAAAACGCCTCCCCTCCCCCCCCCAATCCATCACAACTGTCTTCCCACTCCCGGGCTTGGGCAACTCCCGCCAGTGGCCACCGTCTCCAGAGCAACCAGGAGGGGCGGGGTCGGGGCGAGTCTGCCGGGGGCGGGGTGAGTGGCGCCTGCGCGCCAGGGCGGCGCTGGGCGTGGCCGGCCCAGCGGGCCGGGGCGCCTGCGCATTTGTCCCGGCTTTGCGGGCGTCAGAGAGCGGGGTACGGCGGCGCGGGAGGCCTAGCGCTTGGCCCTCCCCCTCCCCCACTCCGAACCCGGGCGCCGTCTGGGCGCCCCGAAAGGAGGGGGTCAGGCGGAGGCAGCGGACGGAGCGAGAGGGGGCTTAGATCCCACAGGGCTGTTGGATGCGGCTCTCCCGCTGGCAGGTGTCGGCACTTTTGCTTCCCTCCGCGGTGAGGACCACGTTCTCCTCCCTCTCAGCTGACCTGGGCCGGTCCAACGAACCTGAGCGCAGGTGGTGCACCTGGGCTGAGGGTCAGGTCCCAGCCGGCACGGGGCCTGTCCAGAGACATGCAGAGGCCTGTCTCCTGAGCATGCACGCACCCAGTGCCAGGCTCAGCCGCAGCCAAAGTGACAGAAGAAGAGGCATGTGTAGGGAGGCCCCCCTGCAAGCGACTCCCCCCACACACACACACACCCCGTGCAAGAGCACGGATTCCCAAGTAGAGCCCACTGGCAGGCCACTGAGGCCCGGAGCCACCTGCCATCAGCAGCGCAGTCCTGGGTGTCCCCGCAGCCCTCAGGAGCACCAGGGCCTGGGGCTCGATCGACCAGGCAGCTGCGCCTCGGCGAGAAGGCCTATCGGGTTTGGTTTGGAAATCTGGACAGTATCCCCGCGGCATTGCCCGCTCTGGTAGCTTGGAACGGCAATCAATAGGAAAATCACCTGGTTTCGTGGCGTGCTGTGGCAGAGGGAAATGTGCTGAAGATGATGGGTTCTCCCTTTTTTTCCCCCACAAACGGATGGGTACGACTCGAGTCAATGCCCAGACAACCCATACGTCCGCTTTCGACGGTCACGATGGCCGCTTAGAATATACCCGGTCCATGGAACACCTGGACCTGTGAGCCCACTTGACCGCAGCGCCTGCCTCAAGTGAGCAGAAATGATTTCCACGCAAGTGAGTCACCACCCAATAGGTAAGCAGTTTCGTTTTGCGTCCCGCAGCCCCAGAGCCAAGAGAAACACTCGTTGGTTGGTACGGTCCCAAAAAGGAGGGCGAGAGGAGAAAGGGCAGGCTCCTTGCTCAGAGTCGTCGGGGTGCTCTGGGGCCCCTCTCGTCCCAGAAAAGAAACGCAGAGAAAGAGAGGTCATTGACAAGGGAGAGGGAAGACTCTGGGCCTGTCCTCTCCGGGAGACAGGCCTCTGCAGGCCTGGCCGGGAGCCCAGGCCGGAGCCCGCAGGCCACCGGTGGGAAAGGCCGGGGTTCCCCTGACAGAAGCTGGAGGTGACGGCGATGGGAGACAGCATGTCTGTGACCATTGCCGTGGGAGAGACCTGCAGGGCAACGCCGGCCGGCCCTAGCTAGGCCCCCGCTTGAGGAGGCCTCGGGGACTTTGGTTGGTGAGGAAACCCCCGTCTTCAGACGGGTCTGGCAGCCTGGCCCAACCCAGACCCTTGGCCTGGGCCAGGTGATCTATGGCATGGAGAGGGGGCTCTCCCAGCAGCCCCAGATCTGGCCCAGGGGTCCCTTCCCCCACAGCCCCTTCTGCAAGGGGCCCTGCCCCTCCCCCTGCCTTAGAATTCAGCCCTCTGCCCCCCAGCAAGTGTCAGGAAGGAACTCTTCCTATCCAACAGTGGCCCCTAGCGGTGGAAGCTTTGCCTCTGACTTTGGGCACCGGAGCCGCTCTCTTGTTCCTGGAGCTTCTTCTGTCTCTTGGCTTTTCACCAGACAGACAGGAGGGAACAACTGTCCAGGACAGCATAGCAGAGCTTCTCTCCTAGCCCAGTCCCCACCCAGCAGGCTCCGCCCACGTCGGCGACCCCTTCCGTCGCGTCCCCGTGGCCTCCTGCTGGCATTCGGTGTATACATTTTGGAACCCCGCTTCCCCCGGCGCTGGAGGTTTTCCTGGCAGTGGACGCGCTCCCCGAAGTGCATCGGGTGGGTTTGGGCAGGATGCCTATTGGCCGCATCTGTCCCGGCACTGCCACTGGGGACAACTCCCGAGTGCAGAAAACGCCTCCCCTCCCCCCCCCAATCCATCACAACTGTCTTCCCACTCCCGGGCTTGGGCACCTCCCGCCAGTGGCCACCGTCTCCAGAGCAACCAGGAGGGGCGGGGTCGGGGCGAGTCTGCCGGGGGCGGGGTGAGTGGCGCCTGCGCGCCAGGGCGGTGCTGGGCGTGGCCGGCCCAGCGGGCCGGGGCGCCTGCGCATTTGTCCCGGCTTTGCGGGCGTCAGAGAGCGGGGTACGGCGGCGCGGGAGGCCTAGCGCTTGGCCCTCCCCCTCCCCCACCCCCACCCCGGGCGCCGTCTGGGCGCCCCGAAAGGAGGGGGTCAGGCGGAGGCAGCGGACGGAGCGAGAGGGGGCTTAGATCCCACAGGGCTGTTGGATGCGGCTCTCCCGCTGGCAGGTGTCGGCACTTTTGCTTCCCTCCGCGGTGAGGACCACGTTCTCCTCCCTCTCAGCTGACCTGGGCCGGTCCAACGAACCTGAGCGCAGGTGGTGCACCTGCGCTGGGGCTCAGGTCCCAACCGGCACGGGGCCTGTCCAGAGACATGCAGAAGCCTGTCTCCTGAGCATGCACACACCCAGTGCCAGGCTCAGCCGCAGCCAAAGTGACAGAAGAAGAGGCATGTGTAGGGAGGCCCCCCTGCAAGCGATTCCCCCCCCCCACACACACCCCGTGCAAGAGCACGGATTCCCAAGTAGAGCCCACTGGCAGGCCACTGAGGCCCGGAGCCACCTGCCATCAGCAGCGCAGTCCTGGGTGTCCCCGCAGCCCTCAGGAGCACCAGGGCCTGGGGCTCGATCGACCAGGCAGCTGCGCCTCGGCGAGAAGGCCTATCGGCTTTGGTTTGGAAATCTGGACAGTATCCCCGCGGCATTGCCCGCTCTGGTAGCTTGGACCGGCAATCAATAGGAAAATCACCTGGTTTCGTGGCGTGCTGTGGCAGAGGGAAATGTGCTGAAGATGATGGGTTCTCCCTTTTTTTCCCCCACAAACGGATGGGTACGACTCGAGTCAATGCCCAGACAACCCATACGTCCGCTTTGGACGGTCACGATGGCCGCTTAGAATATACCCGGTCCATGGAACACCTGGACCTGTGAGCCCACTTGACCGCAGCGCCTGCCTCAAGTGAGCAGAAATGATTTCCACGCAAGTGAGTCACCACCCAATAGGTAAGCAGTTTCGTTTTGCGTCCCGCGGCCCCAGAGCCGAGAGAAACACTTGTTGGTTGGTACGGTCCCAAAAAGGAGGGCGAGAGGAGAAAGGGCAGGCTCCTTGCTCAGAGTCGTCGGGGTGCTCTGGGGCCCCTCTCGTCCCAGAAAAGAAACGCAGAGAAAGAGAGGTCATTGACAAGGGAGAGGGAAGACTCTGGGCCTGTCCTCTCCGGGAGACAGGCCTCTGCAGGCCTGGCCGGGAGCCCAGGCCAGAGCCCGCAGGCCACCGGTGGGAAAGGCCGGGGTTCCCCTGACAGAAGCTGGAGGTGACGGCGATGGGAGACAGCATGTCTGTGACCATTGCCGTGGGAGAGACCTGCAGGGCAACGCCGGCCGGCCCTAGCTAGGCCCCCGCTTGAGGAGGCCTCGGGGACTTTGGTTGGCGAGGAAACCCCCGTCTTCAGACGGGTCTGGCAGCCTGGCCCAACCCAGACCCTTGGCCTGGGCCAGGTGATCTATGGCATGGAGAGGGGCTCTCCCAGCAGCCCCAGATCTGGCCCAGGGGTCCCTTCCCCCACAGCCCCTTCTGCAAGGGGCCCTGCCCCTCCCCCTGCCTTAGAACTCAGCCCTCTGCCCCCCAGCAAGTGTCAGCAAGGAACTCTTCCTATCCAACAGTGGCCCCTAGCGGTGGAAGCTTTGCCTCTGACTTTGGGCACCGGAGCCGCTCTCTTGTTCCTGGAGCTTCTTCTGTCTCTTGGCTTTTCACCAGACAGACAGGAGGGAACAACTGTCTAGGACAGCATAGCAGAGCTTCTCTCCTAGCCCAGTCCCCACCCAGCAGGCTCCGCCCACGTCGGCGACCCCTTCCATCGCGTCCCCGTGGCCTCCTGCTGGCATTCGGTGTATACATTTTGGAACCCCGCTTCCCCCGGCGCTGGAGGTTTTCCTGGCAGTGGACGCGCTCCCCGAAGTGCATCGGGTGGGTTTGGGCAGGATGCCTATTGGCCGCATCTGTCCCGGCACTGCCACTGGGGACAACTCCCGAGTGCAGAAAACGCCTCCCCTCCCCCCCCCAATCCATCACAACTGTCTTCCCACTCCCGGGCTTGGGCACCTCCCGCCAGTGGCCACCGTCTCCAGAGCAACCAGGAGGGGCGGGGTCGGGGCGAGTCTGCCGGGGGCGGGGTGAGTGGCGCCTGCGCGCCAGGGCGGCGCTGGGCGTGGCCGGCCCAGCGGGCCGGGGCGCCTGCGCATTTGTCCCGGCTTTGCGGGCGTCAGAGAGCGGGGTACGGCGGCGCGGGAGGCCTAGCGCTTGGCCCTCCCCCTCCCCCACCCCGAACCCGGGCGCCGTCTGGGCGCCCCGAAAGGAGGGGGTCAGGCGGAGGCAGCGGACGGAGCGAGAGGGGGCTTAGATCCCACAGGGCTGTTGGATGCGGCTCTCCCGCTGGCAGGTGTCGGCACTTTTGCTTCCCTCCGCGGTGAGGACCACGTTCTCCTCCCTCTCAGCTGACCTGGGCCGGTCCAACGAACCTGAGCGCAGGTGGTGCACCTGGGCTGAGGCTCAGGTCCCAGCCGGCACGGGGCCTGTCCAGAGACATGCAGAGGCCTGTCTCCTGAGCATGCACGCACCCAGTGCCAGGCTCAGCCGCACCCAAAGTGACAGAAGAAGAGGCATGTGTAGGGAGGCCCCCCTGCAAGCGACTCCCCCCACACACACACACACCCCGTGCAAGAGCACGGATTCCCAAGTAGAGCCCACTGGCAGGCCACTGAGGCCCGGAGCCACCTGCCATCAGCAGCGCAGTCCTGGGTGTCCCCGCAGCCCTCAGGAGCACCAGGGCCTGGGGCTCGATCGACCAGGCAGCTGCGCGTCGGCGAGAAGGCCTATCGGCTTTGGTTTGGAAATCTGGACAGTATCCCCGCGGCATTGCCCGCTCTGGTAGCTTGGAACGGCAATCAATAGGAAAATCACCTGGTTTCGTGGCGTGCTGTGGCAGAGGGAAATGTGCTGAAGATGATGGGTTCTCCCTTTTTTTCCCCCACAAACGGATGGGTACGACTCGAGTCAATGCCCAGACAACCCATACGTCCGCTTTGGACGGTCACGATGGCCGCTTAGAATATACCCGGTCCATGGAACACCTGGACCTGTGAGCCCACTTGACCGCAGCGCCTGCCTCAAGTGAGCAGAAATGATTTCCACGCAAGTGAGTCACCACCCAATAGGTAAGCAGTTTCTTTTTGCGTCCCGCAGCCCCAGAGCCAAGAGAAACACTCGTTGGTTGGTACGGTCCCAAAAAGGAGGGCGAGAGGAGAAAGGGCAGGCTCCTTGCTCAGAGTCGTCGGGGTGCTCTGGGGCCCCTCTCGTCCCAGAAAAGAAACGCAGAGAAAGAGAGGTCATTGACAAGGGAGAGGGAAGACTCTGGGCCTGTCCTCTCCGGGAGACAGGCCTCTGCAGGCCTGGCCGGGAGCCCAGGCCGGAGCCCGCAGGCCACCGGTGGGAAAGGCCGGGGTTCCCCTGACAGAAGCTGGAGGTGACGGCGATGGGAGACAGCATGTCTGTGACCATTGCCGTGGGAGAGACCTGCAGGGCAACGCCGGCCGGCCCTAGCTAGGCCCCCGCTTGAGGAGGCCTCGGGGACTTTGGTTGGCGAGGAAACCCCCGTCTTCAGACGGGTCTGGCAGCCTGGCCCAACCCAGACCCTTGGCCTGGGCCAGGTGATCTATGGCATGGAGAGGGGGCTCTCCCAGCAGCCCCAGATCTGGCCCAGGGGTCCCTTCCCCCACAGCCCCTTCTGCAAGGGGCCCTGCCCCTCCCCCTGCCTTAGAACTCAGCCCTCTGCCCCCCAGCAAGTGTCAGGAAGGAACTCTTCCTATCCAACAGTGGCCCCTAGCGGTGGAAGCTTTGCCTCTGACTTTGGGCACCGGAGCCGCTCTCTTGTTCCTGGAGCTTCTTCTGTCTCTTGGCTTTTCACCAGACAGACAGGAGGGAACAACTGTCCAGGACAGCATAGCAGAGCTTCTCTCCTAGCCCAGTCCCCACCCAGCAGGCTCCGCCCACGTCGGCGACCCCTTCCGTCGCGTCCCCGTGGCCTCCTGCTGGCATTCGGTGTATACATTTTGGAACCCCGCTTCCCCCGGCGCTGGAGGTTTTCCTGGCAGTGGACGCGCTCCCCGAAGTGCATCGGGTGGGTTTGGGCAGGATGCCTATTGGCCGCATCTGTCCCGGCACTGCCACTGGGGACAACTCCCGAGTGCAGAAAACGCCTCCCCTCCCCCCCCCAATCCATCACAACTGTCTTCCCACTCCCGGGCTTGGGCAACTCCCGCCAGTGGCCACCGTCTCCAGAGCAACCAGGAGGGGCGGGGTCGGGGCGAGTCTGCCGGGGGCGGGGTGAGTGGCGCCTTCGCGCCAGGGCGGCGCTGGGCGTGGCCGGCCCAGCGGGCCGGGGCGCCTGCGCATTTGTCCCGGCTTTGCGGGCGTCAGAGAGCGGGGTACGGCGGCGCGGGAGGCCTAGCGCTTGGCCCTCCCCCTCCCCCACCCCCACCCCGGGCGCCGTCTGGGCGCCCCGAAAGGAGGGGGTCAGGCGGAGGCAGCGGACGGAGCGAGAGGGGGCTTAGATCCCACAGGGCTGTTGGATGCGGCTCTCCCGCTGGCAGGTGTCGGCACTTTTGCTTCCCTCCGCGGTGAGGACCACGTTCTCCTCCCTCTCAGCTGACCTGGGCCGGTCCAACGAATCTGAGCGCAGGTGGCGCACCTGGGCTGAGGCTCAGGTCCCAGCTGGCACGGGGCCTGTCCAGAGACATGCAGAGGCCTGTCTCCTGAGCATGCACGCACCCAGTGCCAGGCTCAGCCGCAGCCAAAGTGACAGAAGAAGAGGCATGTGTAGGGAGGCCCCCCTGCAAGCGACTCCCCCCCCACACACACACACCCCGTGCAAGAGCACGGATTCCCAAGTAGAGCCCAGTGGCAGGCCACTGAGCCCCGGAGCCACCTGCCATCAGCAGCGCAGTCCTGGGTGTCCCCGCAGCCCTCAGGAGCACCAGGGCCTGGGGCTCGATCGACCAGGCAGCTGCGCCTCGGCGAGAAGGCCTATCGTCTTTGGTTTGGAAATCTGCACAGTATCCCTGCGGCATTGCCCGCTCTGGTAGCTTGGAACGGCAATCAATAGGAAAATCACCTGGTTGCGTGGCGTGCTGTGGCAGAGGGAAATGTGCTGAAGATGATGGGTTCTCCCTTTTTTTCCCCCACAAACGGATGGGTACGACTCGAGTCAATGCCCAGACAACCCATACGTCCGCTTTGGACGGTCACGATGGCCGCTTAGAATATACCCGGTCCATGGAACACCTGGACCTGTGAGCCCACTTGACCGCAGCGCCTGCCTCAAGTGAGCAGAAATGATTTCCACGCAAGTGAGTCACCACCCAATAGGTAAGCAGTTTCGTTTTGCGTCCCGCGGCCCCAGAGCCGAGAGAAACACTCGTTGGTTGGTACGGTCCCAAAAAGGAGGGCGAGAGGCGAAAGGGCAGGCTCCTTGCTCAGAGTCGTCGGGGTGCTCTGGGGCCCCTCTCGTCCCAGAAAAGAAAGGCAGAGAAAGAGAGGTCATTGACAAGGGAGAGGGAAGACTCTGGGCCTGTCCTCTCCGGGAGACAGGCCTCTGCAGGCCTGGCCGGGAGCCCAGGCCGGAGCCCGCAGGCCACCGGTGGGAAAGGCCGGGGTTCCACTGACAGAAGCTGGAGGTGACGGCGATGGGAGACAGCATGTCTGTGACCATTGCCATGGGAGAGACCTGCAGGGCAACGCCGGCCGGCCCTAGCTAGGCCCCCGCTTGAGGAGGCCTCGGGGACTTTGGTTGGCGAGGAAACCCCCGTCTTCAGACGGGTCTGGCAGCCTGGCCCAACCCAGACCCTTGGCCTGGGCCAGGTGAGCTATGGCATGGAGAGGGGGCTCTCCCAGCAGCCCCAGATCTGGCCCAGGGGTCCCTTCCCCCACAGCCCCTTCTGCAAGGGGCCCTGCCCCTCCCCCTGCCTTAGAACTCAGCCCTCTGCCCCCCAGCAAGTGTCAGCAAGGAACTCTTCCTATCCAACAGTGGCCCCTAGCGGTGGAAGCTTTGCCTCTGACTTTGGGCACCGGAGCCGCTCTCTTGTTCCTGGAGCTTCTTCTGTCTCTTGGCTTTTCACCAGACAGACAGGAGGGAACAACTGTCCAGGACAGCATAGCAGAACTTCTCTCCTAGCCCAGTCCCCAACCAGCAGGCTCCGCCCACGTCGGCGACCCCTTCCGTCGCGTCCCCGTGGCCTCCTGCTGGCATTCGGTGTATACATTTTGGAACCCCGCTTCCCCCGGCGCTGGAGGTTTTCCTGGCAGTGGACGCGCTCCCCGAAGTGCATCGGGTGGGTTTGGGCAGGATGCCTATTGGCCGCATCTGTCCCGGCACTGCCACTGGGGACAACTCCCGAGTGCAGAAAACGCCTCCCCTCCCCCCCCCAATCCATCACAACTGTCTTCCCACTCCCGGGCTTGGGCAACTCCCGCCAGTGGCCACCGTCTCCAGAGCAACCAGGAGGGGCGGGGTCGGGGCGAGTCTGCCGGGGGCGGGGTGAGTGGCGCCTGCGCGCCAGGGCGGCGCTGGGCGTGGCCGGCCCAGCGGGCCGGGGCGCCTGCGCATTTGTCCCGGCTTTGCGGGCGTCAGAGAGCGGGGTACGGCGGCGCGGGAGGCCTAGCGCTTGGCCCTCCCCCTCCCCCACCCCCACCCCGGGCGCCGTCTGGGCGCCCCGAAAGGAGGGGGTCAGGCGGAGGCAGCGGACGGAGCGAGAGGGGGCTTAGATCCCACAGGGCTGTTGGATGCGGCTCTCCCGCTGGCAGGTGTCGGCACTTTTGCTTCCCTCCGCGGTGAGGACCACGTTCTCCTCCCTCTCAGCTGACCTGGGCCGGTCCAACGAATCTGAGCGCAGGTGGCGCACCTGGGCTGAGGCTCAGGTCCCAGCTGGCACGGGGCCTGTCCAGAGACATGCAGAGGCCTGTCTCCTGAGCATGCACGCACCCAGTGCCAGGCTCAGCCGCAGCCAAAGTGACAGAAGAAGAGGCATGTGTAGGGAGGCCCCCCTGCAAGCGACTCCCCCCACACACACACACACCCCGTGCAAGAGCACGGATTCCCAAGTAGAGCCCACTGGCAGGCCACTGAGGCCCGGAGCCACCTGCCATCAGCAGCGCAGTCCTGGGTGTCCCCGCAGCCCTCAGGAGCACCAGGGCCTGGGGCTCGATCGACCAGGCAGCTGCGCCTCGGCGAGAAGGCCTATCGGCTTTGGTTTGGAAATCTGGACAGTATCCCCGCGGCATTGCCCGTTCTGGTAGCTTGGAACGGCAATCAATAGGAAAATCACCTGGTTGCGTGGCGTGCTGTGGCAGAGGGAAATGTGCTGAAGATGATGGGTTCTCCCTTTTTTTCCCCCACAAACGGATGGGTACGACTCGAGTCAATGCCCAGACAACCCATACGTCCGCTTTGGACGGTCACGATGGCCGCTTAGAATATACCCGGTCCATGGAACACCTGGACCTGTGAGCCCACTTGACCGCAGCGCCTGCCTCAAGTGAGCAGAAATGATTTCCAAGTGTCTCACCACCCAATAGTTAAGCAGTTTCGTTTTGTCTCCCGCGGCCCCAAAGCCGAGAGAAACGCTCGTTGGTTGGTACGGTCCCAAAAAGGAGGGCGAGAGGAGAAAGGGCAGGCTCCTTGCTCAGAGTCGTCGGGGTGCTCTGGGGCCCCTCTCGTCCAGAAAAGAAACGCAGAGAAAGAGAGGTCATTGACAAGGGAGAGGGAAGACTCTGGGCCTGTCCTCTCCGGGAGACAGGCCTCTGCAGGCCTGGCCGGGAGCCCAGGCCGGAGCCCGCAGGCCACCGGTGGGAAAGGCCGGGGTTCCCCTGACAGAAGCTGGAGGTGACGGCGATGGGAGACAGCATGTCTGTGACCATTGCCGTGGGAGAGACCTGCAGGGCAACGCCGGCCGGCCCTAGCTAGGCCCCCGCTTGAGGAGGCCTCGGGGACTTTGGTTGGCGAGGAAACCCCCGTCTTCAGACGGGTCTGGCAGCCTGGCCCAACCCAGACCCTTGGCCTGGGCCAGGTGATCTATGGCATGGAGAGGGGGCTCTCCCAGCAGCCCCAGATCTGGCCCAGGGGTCCCTTCCCCCACAGCCCCTTCTGCAAGGGGCCCTGCCCCTCCCCCTGCCTTAGAACTCAGCCCTCTGCCCCCCAGCAAGTGTCAGGAAGGAACTCTTCCTATCCAACAGTGGCCCCTAGCGGTGGAAGCTTTGCCTCTGACTTTGGGCACCGGAGCCGCTCTCTTGTTCCTGGAGCTTCTTCTGTCTCTTGGCTTTTCACCAGACAGACAGGAGGGAACAACTGTCCAGGACAGCATAGCAGAGCTTCTCTCCTAGCCCAGTCCCCACCCAGCAGGCTCCGCCCACGTCAGCGACCCCTTCCGTCGCGTCCCCGTGGCCTCCTGCTGGCATTCGGTGTATACATTTTGGAACCCCGATTCCCCCGGCGCTGGAGGTTTTCCTGGCAGTGGACGCGCTCCCCGAAGTGCATCGGGTGGGTTTGGGCAGGATGCCTATTGGCCGCATCTGCCCGGCACTGCCACTGGGGACAACTCCCGAGTGCAGAAAACGCCTCCCCTCCCCCCCCCAATCCATCACAACTGTCTTCCCACTCCCGGGCTTGGGCACCTCCCGCCAGTGGCCACCGTCTCCAGAGCAACCAGGAGGGGCGGGGTCGGGGCGAGTCTGCCGGGGGCGGGGTGAGTGGCGCCTGCGCGCCAGGGCGGCGCTGGGCGTGGCCGGCCCAGCGGGCCGGGGCGCCTGCGCATTTGTCCCGGCTTTGCGGGAGTCAGAGAGCGGGGTACGGTGGCGCGGGAGGCCTAGCCCTTGGCCCTCCCCCTCCCCCACCCCCACCCCGGGCGCCGTCTGGGCGCCCCGAAAGGAGGGGGTCAGGCGGAGGCAGCGGACGGAGCGAGAGGGGGCTTAGATCCCACAGGGCTGTTGGATGCGGCTCTCCCGCTGGCAGGTGTCGGCACTTTTGCTTCCCTCCGCGGTGAGGACCACGTTCTCCTCCCTCTCAGCTGACCTGGGCCGGTCCAACGAACCTGAGCGCAGGTGGTGCACCTGCGCTGGGGCTCAGGTCCCAACCGGCACGGGGCCTGTCCAGAGACATGCAGAAGCCTGTCTCCTGAGCATGCACGCACCCAGTGCCAGGCTCAGCCGCAGCCAAAGTGACAGAAGAAGAGGCATGTGTAGGGAGGCCCCCCTGCAAGCGACTCCCCCCCCACACACACACACCCCGTGCAAGAGCACGGATTCCCAAGTAGAGCCCACTGGCAGGCCACTGAGGCCCGGAGCCACCTGCCATCAGCAGCGCAGTCCTGGGTGTCCCCGCAGCCCTCAGGAGCACCATGGCCTGGGGCTCGATCGACCAGGCAGCTGCGCCTCGGCGAGAAGGCCTATCGGCTTTGGTTTGGAAATCTGGACAGTATCCCTGCGGCATTGCCCGTTCTGGTAGCTTGGAACGGCAATCAATAGGAAAATCACCTGGTTGCGTGGCGTGCTGTGGCAGAGGGAAATGTGCTGAAGATGATGGGTTCTCCCTTTTTTTCCCCCACAAACGGATGGGTACGACTCGAGTCAATGCCCAGACAACCCATACGTCCGCTTTGGACGGTCACGATGGCCGCTTAGAATATACCCGGTCCATGGAACACCTGGACCTGTGAGCCCACTTGACCGCAGCGCCTGCCTCAAGTGAGCAGAAATGATTTCCACGCAAGTGAGTCACCACCCAATAGGTAAGCAGTTTCGTTTTGCGTCCCGCGGCCCCAGAGCCGAGAGAAACACTCGTTGGTTGGTACGGTCCCAAAAAGGAGGGCGAGAGGCGAAAGGGCAGGCTCCTTGCTCAGAGTCGTCGGGGTGCTCTGGGGCCCCTCTCGTCCCAGAAAAGAAAGGCAGAGAAAGAGAGGTCATTGACAAGGGAGAGGGAAGACTCTGGGCCTGTCCTCTCCGGGAGACAGGCCTCTGCAGGCCTGGCCGGGAGCCCAGGCCGGAGCCCGCAGGCCACCGGTGGGAAAGGCCGGGGTTCCACTGACAGAAGCTGGAGGTGACGGCGATGGGAGACAGCATGTCTGTGACCATTGCCATGGGAGAGACCTGCAGGGCAACGCCGGCCGGCCCTAGCTAGGCCCCCGCTTGAGGAGGCCTCGGGGACTTTGGTTGGCGAGGAAACCCCCGTCTTCAGACGGGTCTGGCAGCCTGGCCCAACCCAGACCCTTGGCCTGGGCCAGGTGAGCTATGGCATGGAGAGGGGGCTCTCCCAGCAGCCCCAGATCTGGCCCAGGGGTCCCTTCCCCCACAGCCCCTTCTGCAAGGGGCCCTGCCCCTCCCCCTGCCTTAGAACTCAGCCCTCTGCCCCCCAGCAAGTGTCAGCAAGGAACTCTTCCTATCCAACAGTGGCCCCTAGCGGTGGAAGCTTTGCCTCTGACTTTGGGCACCGGAGCCGCTCTCTTGTTCCTGGAGCTTCTTCTGTCTCTTGGCTTTTCACCAGACAGACAGGAGGGAACAACTGTCCAGGACAGCATAGCAGAGCTTCTCTCCTAGCCCAGTCCCCACCCAGCAGGCTCCGCCCATGTCGGCGACCCCTTCCGTCGCGTCCCCGTGGCCTCCTGCTGGCATTCGGTGTATACATTTTGGAACCCCGCTTCCCCCGGCGCTGGAGGTTTTCCTGGCAGTGGACGCGCTCCCCGAAGTGCATCGGGTGGGTTTGGGCAGGATGCCTATTGGCCGCATCTGTCCCGGCACTGCCACTGGGGACAACTCCCGAGTGCAGAAAACGCCTCCCCTCCCCCCCCCAATCCATCACAACTGTCTTCCCACTCCCGGGCTTGGGCAACTCCCGCCAGTGGCCACCGTCTCCAGAGCAACCAGGAGGGGCGGGGTCGGGGCGAGTCTGCCGGGGGCGGGGTGAGTGGCGCCTGCGCGCCAGGGCGGCGCTGGGCGTGGCCGGCCCAGCGGGCCGGGGCGCCTGCGCATTTGTCCCGGCTTTGCGGGCGTCAGAGAGCGGGGTACGGCGGCGCGGGAGGCCTAGCGCTTGGCCCTCCCCCTCCCCCACCCCGAACCCGGGCGCCGTCTGGGCGCCCCGAAAGGAGGGGGTCAGGCGGAGGCAGCGGACGGAGCGAGAGGGGGCTTAGATCCCACAGGGCTGTTGGATGCGGCTCTCCCGCTGGCAGGTGTCGGCACTTTTGCTTCCCTCCGCGGTGAGGACCACGTTCTCCTCCCTCTCAGCTGACCTGGGCCGGTCCAACGAACCTGAGCGCAGGTGGTGCACCTGGGCTGAGGCTCAGGTCCCAGCCGGCACGGGGCCTGTCCAGAGACATGCAGAGGCCTGTCTCCTGAGCATGCACGCACCCAGTGCCAGGCTCAGCCGCAGCCAAAGTGACAGAAGAAGAGGCATGTGTAGGGAGGCCCCCCTGCAAGCGACTCCCCCCACACACACACACACCCCGTGCAAGAGCACGGATTCCCAAGTAGAGCCCACTGGCAGGCCACTGAGGCCCGGAGCCACCTGCCATCAGCATCGCAGTCCTGGGTGTCCCCGCAGCCCTCAGGAGCACCATGGCCTGGGGCTCGATCGACCAGGCAGCTGCGCCTCGGCGAGAAGGCCTATCGGCTTTGGTTTGGAAATCTGGACAGTATCCCCGCGGCATTGCCCGCTCTGGTAGCTTGGAACGGCAATCAATAGGAAAATCACCTGGTTTCGTGGCGTGCTGTGGCAGAGGGAAATGTGCTGAAGATGATGGGTTCTCCCTTTTTTTCCCCCACAAACGGATGGGTACGACTCGAGTCAATGCCCAGACAACCCATACGTCCGCTTTGGACGGTCACGATGGCCGCTTAGAATATACCCGGCCCATGGAACACCTGGACCTGTGAGCCCACTTGACCGCAGCGCCTGCCTCAAGTGAGCAGAAATGATTTCCAAGTGTCTCACCACCCAATAGTTAAGCAGTTTCGTTTTGTCTCCCGCGGCCCCAAAGCCGAGAGAAACGCTCGTTGGTTGGTACGGTCCCAAAAAGGAGGGCGAGAGGAGAAAGGGCAGGCTCCTTGCTCAGAGTCGTCGGGGTGCTCTGGGGCCCCTCTCGTCCCAGAAAAGAAACGCAGAGAAAGAGAGGTCATTGACAAGGGAGAGGGAAGACTCTGGGCCTGTCCTCTCCGGGAGACAGGCCTCTGCAGGCCTGGCCGGGAGCCCAGGCCGGAGCCCGCAGGCCACCGGTGGGAAAGGCCGGGGTTCCCCTGACAGAAGCTGGAGGTGACGGCGATGGGAGACAGCATGTCTGTGACCATTGCCATGGGAGAGACCTGCAGGGCAACGCCGGCCGGCCCTAGCTAGGCCCCCGCTTGAGGAGGCCTCGGGGACTTTGGTTGGCGAGGAAACCCCCGTCTTCAGACGGGTCTGGCAGCCTGGCCCAACCCAGACCCTTGGCCTGGGCCAGGTGAGCTATGGCATGGAGAGGGGGCTCTCCCAGCAGCCCCAGATCTGGCCCAGGGGTCCCTTCCCCCACAGCCCCTTCTGCAAGGGGCCCTGCCCCTCCCCCTGCCTTAGAACTCAGCCCTCTGCCCCCCAGCAAGTGTCAGCAAGGAACTCTTCCTATCCAACAGTGGCCCCTAGCGGTGGAAGCTTTGCCTCTGACTTTGGGCACCGGAGCCGCTCTCTTGTTCCTGGAGCTTCTTCTGTCTCTTGGCTTTTCACCAGACAGACAGGAGGGAACAACTGTCCAGGACAGCATAGCAGAGCTTCTGTCCTAGCCCAGTCCCCACCCAGCAGGCTCCGCCCACGTCGGCGACCCCTTCCGTCGCGTCCCCGTGGCCTCCTGCTGGCATTCGGTGTATACATTTTGGAACCCCGCTTCCCCCGGCGCTGGAGGTTTTCCTGGCAGTGGACGCGCTCCCCGAAGTGCATCGGGTGGGTTTGGGCAGGATGCCTATTGGCCGCATCTGTCCCGGCACTGCCACTGGGGACAACTCCCGAGTGCAGAAAACGCCTCCCCTCCCCCCCCCAATCCATCACAACTGTCTTCCCACTCCCGGGCTTGGGCACCTCCCGCCAGTGGCCACCGTCTCCAGAGCAACCAGGAGGGGCGGGGTCGGGGCGAGTCTGCCGGGGGCAGGGTGAGTGGCGCCTGCGCGCCAGGGCGGCGCTGGGCGTGGCCGGCCCAGCGGGCCGGGGCGCCTGCGCATTTGTCCCGGCTTTGCGGGCGTCAGAGAGCGGGGTACGGCGGCGCGGGAGGCCTAGCGCTTGGCCCTCCCCCTCCCCCACCCCCACCCCGGGCGCCGTCTGGGCGCCCCGAAAGGAGGGGGTCAGGCGGAGGCAGCGGACGGAGCGAGAGGGGGCTTAGATCCCACAGGGCTGTTGGATGCGGCTCTCCCGCTGGCAGGTGTCGGCACTTTTGCTTCCCTCCGCGGTGAGGACCACGTTCTCCTCCCTCTCAGCTGACCTGGGCCGGTCCAACGAACCTGAGCGCAGGTGGTGCACCTGCGCTGGGGCTCAGGTCCCAACCGGCACGGGGCCTGTCCAGAGACATGCAGAAGCCTGTCTCCTGAGCATGCACGCACCCAGTGCCAGGCTCAGCCGCAGCCAAAGTGACAGAAGAAGAGGCATGTGTAGGGAGGCCCCCCTGCAAGCGACTCCCCCCCCACACACACACACCCCGTGCAAGAGCACGGATTCCCAAGTAGAGCCCACTGGCAGGCCACTGAGGCCCGGAGCCACCTGCCATCAGCAGCGCAGTCCTGGGTGTCCCCGCAGCCCTCAGGAGCACCAGGGCCTGGGGCTCGATCGACCAGGCAGCTGCGCCTCGGCGAGAAGGCCTATCGGCTTTGGTTTGGAAATCTGGACAGTATCCCCGCGGCATTGCCCGCTCTGGTAGCTTGGAACAGCAATCAATAGGAAAATCACCTGGTTGCGTGGCGTGCTGTGGCAGAGGGAAATGTGCTGAAGATGATGGGTTCTCCCTTTTTTTCCCCCACAAACGGATGGGTACGACTCGAGTCAATGCCCAGACAACCCATACGTCCGCTTTGGACGGTCACGATGGCCGCTTAGAATATACCCGGTCCATGGAACACCTGGACCTGTGAGCCCACTTGACCGCAGCGCCTGCCTCAAGTGAGCAGAAATGATTTCCAAGTGTCTCACCACCCAATAGTTAAGCAGTTTCGTTTTGTCTCCCGCGGCCCCAAAGCCGAGAGAAACGCTCGTTGGTTGGTACGGTCCCAAAAAGGAGGGCGAGAGGAGAAAGGGCAGGCTCCTTGCTCAGAGTCGTCGGGGTGCTCTGGGGCCCCTCTCGTCCCAGAAAAGAAACGCAGAGAAAGAGAGGTCATTGACAAGGGAGAGGGAAGACTCTGGGCCTGTCCTCTCCGGGAGACAGGCCTCTGCAGGCCTGGCCGGGAGCCCAGGCCGGAGCCCGCAGGCCACCGGTGGGAAAGGCCGGGGTTCCCCTGACAGAAGCTGGAGGTGACGGCGATGGGAGACAGCATGTCTGTGACCATTGCCGTGGGAGAGACCTGCAGGGCAACGCTGGCCGGCCCTAGCTAGGCCCCCGCTTGAGGAGGCCTCGGGGACTTTGGTTGGCGAGGAAACCCCCGTCTTCAGACGGGTCTGGCAGCCTGGCCCAACCCAGACCCTTGGCCTGGGCCAGGTGAGCTATGGCATGGAGAGGGGGCTCTCCCAGCAGCCCCAGATCTGGCCCAGGGGTCCCTTCCCCCACAGCCCCTTCTGCAAGGGGCCCTGCCCCTCCCCCTGCCTTAGAACTCAGCCCTCTGCCCCCCAGCAAGTGTCAGGAAGGAACTCTTCCTATCCAACAGTGGCCCCTAGCGGTGGAAACTTTGCCTCTGACTTTGGGCACCAGAGCCGCTCTCTTGTTCCTGGAGGTTCTTCTGTCTCTTGGCTTTTCACCAGACAGACAGGAGGGAACAACTGTCCAGGACAGCATAGCAGAGCTTCTCTCCTAGCCCAGTCCCCACCCAGCAGGCTCCGCCCACGTCGGCGACCCCTTCCGTCGCGTCCCCGTGGCCTCCTGCTGGCATTCGGTGTATACATTTTGGAACCCCGCTTCCCCCGGCGCTGGAGGTTTTCCTGGCAGTGGACGCGCTCCCCGAAGTGCATCGGGTGGGTTTGGGCAGGATGCCTATTGGCCGCATCTGTCCCGGCACTGCCACTGGGGACAACTCCCGAGTGCAGAAAACGCCTCCCCTACCCCCCCAATCCATCACAACTGTCTTCCCACTCCCGGGCTTGGGCACCTCCCGCCAGTGGCCACCGTCTCCAGAGCAACCAGGAGGGGCGGGGTCGGGGCGAGTCTGCCGGGGGCAGGGTGAGTGGCGCCTGCGCGCCAGGGCGGCGCTGGGCGTGGCCGGCCCAGCGGGCCGGGGCGCCTGCGCATTTGTCCCGGCTTTGCGGGCGTCAGAGAGCGGGGTACGGCGGCGCGGGAGGCCTAGCGCTTGGCCCTCCCCCTCCCCCACCCCCACCCCGGGCGCCGTCTGGGCGCCCCGAAAGGAGGGGGTCAGGCGGAGGCAGCGGACGGAGCGAGAGGGGGCTTAGATCCCACAGGGCTGTTGGATGCGGCTCTCCCGCTGGCAGGTGTCGGCACTTTTGCTTCCCTCCGCGGTGAGGACCACGTTCTCCTCCCTCTCAGCTGACCTGGGCCGGTCCAACGAACCTGAGCGCAGGTGGTGCACCTGGGCTGAGGCTCAGGTCCCAGCTGGCACGGGGCCTGTCCAGAGACATGCAGAGGCCTGTCTCCTGAGCATGCACGCACCCAGTGCCAGGCTCAGCCGCAGCCAAAGTGACAGAAGAAGAGGCATGTGTAGGGAGGCCCCCCTGCAAGCGACTCCCCCCCCCCACACACACACCCCGTGCAAGAGCACGGAATCCCAAGTAGATCCCACTGGCAGGCCACTGAGGCCCGGATCCACCTGCCATCAGCAGCGCAGTCCTGGGTGTCCCCGCAGCCCTCAGGAGCACCAGGGCCTGGGGCTCGATCGACCAGGCAGCTGCGCCTCGGCGAGAAGGCCTATCGGCTTTGGTTTGGAAATCTGGACAGTATCCCCGCGGCTTTGCCCGTTCTGGTAGCTTGGAACGGCAATCAATAGGAAAATCACCTGGTTGCGTGGCGTGCTGTGGCAGAGGGAAATGTGCTGAAGATGATGGGTTCTCCCTTTTTTTCCCCCACAAACGGATGGGTACGACTCGAGTCAATGCCCAGACAACCCAAACGTCCGCTTTGGACGGTCACGATGGCCGCTTAGAATATACCCGGTCCATGGAACACCTGGACCTGTGAGCCCACTTGACCGCAGCGCCTGCCTCAAGTGAGCAGAAATGATTTCCAAGTGTCTCACCACCCAATAGTTAAGCAGTTTCGTTTTGTCTCCCGCGGCCCCAAAGCCGAGAGAAACGCTCGTTGGTTGGTACGGTCCCAAAAAGGAGGGCGAGAGGAGAAAGGGCAGGCTCCTTGCTCAGAGTCGTCGGGGTGCTCTGGGGCCCCTCTCGTCCCAGAAAAGAAACGCAGAGAAAGAGAGGTCATTGACAAGGGAGAGGGAAGACTCTGGGCCTGTCCTCTCCGGGAGACAGGCCTCTGCAGGCCTGGCCGGGAGCCCAGGCCGGAGCCCGCAGGCCACCGGTGGGAAAGGCCGGGGTTCCCCTGACAGAAGCTGGAGGTGACGGCGATGGGAGACAGCATGTCTGTGACCATTGCCGTGGGAGAGACCTGCAGGGCAACGCCGGCCGGCCCTAGCTAGGCCCCCGCTTGAGGAGGCCTCGGGGACTTTGGTTGGCGAGGAAACCCCCGTCTTCAGACGGGTCTGGCAGCCTGGCCCAACCCAGACCCTTGGCCTGGGCCAGGTGAGCTATGGCATGGAGAGGGGGCTCTCCCAGCAGCCCCAGATCTGGCCCAGGGGTCCCTTCCCCCACAGCCCCTTCTGCAAGGGGCCCTGCCCCTCCCCCTGCCTTAGAACTCAGCCCTCTGCCCCCCAGCAAGTGTCAGCAAGGAACTCTTCCTATCCAACAGTGGCCCCTAGCGGTGGAAGCTTTGCCTCTGACTTTGGGCACCGGAGCCGCTCTCTTGTTCCTGGAGCTTCTTCTGTCTCTTGGCTTTTCACCAGACAGACAGGAGGGAACAACTGTCCAGGACAGCATAGCAGAGCTTCTCTCCTAGCCCAGTCCCCACCCAGCAGGCTCCGCCCACGTCGGCGACCCCTTCCGTCGCGTCCCCGTGGCCTCCTGCTGGCATTCGGTGTATACATTTTGGAACCCTGCTTCCCCCGGCGCTGGAGGTTTTCCTGGCAGTGGACGCGCTCCCCGAAGTGCATTGGGTGGGTTTGGGCAGGATGCCTATTGGCCGCATCTGTCCCGGCACTGCCACTGGGGACAACTCCCGAGTGCAGAAAACGCCTCCCCTCCCCCCCCCAATCCATCACAACTGTCTTCCCACTCCCGGGCTTGGGCGCCTCCCGCCAGTGGCCACCGTCTCCAGAGCAACCAGGAGGGGCGGGGTCGGGGCGAGTCTGCCGGGGGCGGGGTGAGTGGCGCCTGCGCGCCAGGGCGGTGCTGGGCGTGGCCGGCCCAGCGGGCCGGGGCGCCTGCGCATTTGTCCCGGCTTTGCGGGCGTCAGAGAGCGGGGTACGGCGGCGCGGGAGGCCTAGCGCTTGGCCCTCCCCCTCCCCCACCCCCACCCCGGGCGCCGTCTGGGCGCCCCGAAAGGA
This sequence comes from Dasypus novemcinctus, assembly GCF_030445035.2. NCBI lineage: Eukaryota > Metazoa > Chordata > Mammalia > Cingulata > Dasypodidae > Dasypus > Dasypus novemcinctus. Next base: position 154,694 of record NW_026688229.1, read on the forward strand.
GGGGGTCAGGCGGAGGCAGCGGACGGAGCGAGAGGGGGCTTAGATCCCACAGGGCTGTTGGATGCGGCTCTCCCGCTGGCAGGTGTCGGCACTTTTGCTTCCCTCCGCGGTGAGGACCACGTTCTCCTCCCTCTCAGCTGACCTGGGCCGGTCCAACGAACCTGAGCGCAGGTGGTGCACCTGCGCTGGGGCTCAGGTCCCAACCGGCACGGGGCCTGTCCAGAGACATGCAGAAGCCTGTCTCCTGAGCATGCACGCACCCAGTGCCAGGCTCAGCCGCAGCCAAAGTGACAGAAGAAGAGGCATGTGTAGGGAGGCCCCCCTGCAAGCGACTCCCCCCCCACACACACACACCCCGTGCAAGAGCACGGATTCCCAAGTAGAGCCCACTGGCAGGCCACTGAGGCCCGGAGCCACCTGCCATCAGCAGCGCAGTCCTGGGTGTCCCCGCAGCCCTCAGGAGCACCAGGGCCTGGGGCTCGATCGACCAGGCAGCTGCGCCTCGGCGAGAAGGCCTATCGGCTTTGGTTTGGAAATCTGGACAGTATCCCCGCGGCATTGCCCGTTCTGGTAGCTTGGAACGGCAATCAATAGGAAAATCACCTGGTTGCGTGGCGTGCTGTGGCAGAGGGAAATGTGCTGAAGATGATGGGTTCTCCCTTTTTTTCCCCCACAAACGGATGGGTACGACTCGAGTCAATGCCCAGACAACCCATACGTCCGCTTTGGACGGTCACGATGGCCGCTTAGAATATACCCGGTCCATGGAACACCTGGACCTGTGAGCCCACTTGACCGCAGCGCCTGCCTCAAGTGAGCAGAAATGATTTCCAAGTGTCTCACCACCCAATAGTTAAGCAGTTTCGTTTTGTCTCCCGCGGCCCCAAAGCCGAGAGAAACGCTCGTTGGTTGGTACGGTCCCAAAAAGGAGGGCGAGAGGAGAAAGGGCAGGCTCCTTGCTCAGAGTCGTCGGGGTGCTCTGGGGCCCCTCTCGTCCCAGAAAAGAAACGCAGAGAAAGAGAGGTCATTGACAAGGGAGAGGGAAGACTCTGGGCCTGTCCTCTCCGGGAGACAGGCCTCTGCAGGCCTGGCCGGGAGCCCAGGCCGGAGCCCGCAGGCCACCGGTGGGAAAGGCCGGGGTTCCCCTGACAGAAGCTGGAGGTGACGGCGATGGGAGACAGCATGTCTGTGACCATTGCCATGGGAGAGACCTGCAGGGCAACGCCGGCCGGCCCTAGCTAGGCCCCCGCTTGAGGAGGCCTCGGGGACTTTGGTTGGCGAGGAAACCCCCGTCTTCAGACGGGTCTGGCAGCCTGGCCCAACCCAGACCCTTGGCCTGGGCCAGGTGATCTATGGCATGGAGAGGGGGCTCTCCCAGCAGCCCCAGATCTGGCCCAGGGGTCCCTTCCCCCACAGCCCCTTCTGCAAGGGGCCCTGCCCCTCCCCCTGCCTTAGAACTCAGCCCTCTGCCCCCCAGCAAGTGTCAGGAAGGAACTCTTCCTATCCAACAGTGGCCCCTAGCGGTGGAAGCTTTGCCTCTGACTTTGGGCACCGGAGCCGCTCTCTTGTTCCTGGAGCTTCTTCTGTCTCTTGGCTTTTCACCAGACAGACAGGAGGGAACAACTGTCCAGGACAGCATAGCAGAGCTTCTCTCCTAGCCCAGTCCCCACCCAGCAGGCTCCGCCCACGTCGGCGACCCCTTCCGTCGCGTCCCCGTGGCCTCCTGCTGGCATTCGGTGTATACATTTTGGAACCCCGCTTCCCCCGGCGCTGGAGGTTTTCCTGGCAGTGGACGCGCTCCCCGAAGTGCATCGGGTGGGTTTGGGCAGGATGCCTATTGGCCGCATCTGTCCCGGCACTGCCACTGGGGACAACTCCCGAGTGCAGAAAACGCCTCCCCTCCCCCCCCCAATCCATCACAACTGTCTTCCCACTCCCGGGCTTGGGCACCTCCCGCCAGTGGCCACCGTCTCCAGAGCAACCAGGAGGGGCGGGGTCGGGGCGAGTCTGCCGGGGGCGGGGTGAGTGGCGCCTGCGCGCCAGGGCGGCGCTGGGCGTGGCCGGCCCAGCGGGCCGGGGCGCCTGCGCATTTGTCCCGGCTTTGCGGGCGTCAGAGAGCGGGGTACGGCGGCGCGGGAGGCCTAGCGCTTGGCCCTCCCCCTCCCCCACCCCCACCCCGGGCGCCGTCTGGGCGCCCCGAAAGGAGGGGGTCAGGCGGAGGCAGCGGACGGAGCGAGAGGGGGCTTAGATCCCACAGGGCTGTTGGATGCGGCTCTCCCGCTGGCAGGTGTCGGCACTTTTGCTTCCCTCCGCGGTGAGGACCACGTTCTCCTCCCTCTCAGCTGACCTGGGCCGGTCCAACGAACCTGAGCGCAGGTGGTGCACCTGCGCTGGGGCTCAGGTCCCAACCGGCACGGGGCCTGTCCAGAGACATGCAGAAGCCTGTCTCCTGAGCATGCACGCACCCAGTGCCAGGCTCAGCCGCAGCCAAAGTGACAGAAGAAGAGGCATGTGTAGGGAGGCCCCCCTGCAAGCGACTCCCCCCCCCCACACACACACCCCGTGCAAGAGCACGGATTCCCAAGTAGAGCCCACTGGCAGGCCACTGAGGCCCGGAGCCACCTGCCATCAGCAGCGCAGTCCTGGGTGTCCCCGCAGCCCTCAGGAGCACCAGGGCCTGGGGCTCGATCGACCAGGCAGCTGCGCCTCGGCGAGAAGGCCTATCGGCTTTGGTTTGGAAATCTGGACAGTATCCCCGCGGCATTGCCCGCTCTGGTAGCTTGGAACGGCAATCAATAGGAAAATCACCTGGTTGCGTGGCGTGCTGTGGCAGAGGGAAATGTGCTGAAGATGATGGGTTCTCCCTTTTTTTCCCCCACAAACGGATGGGTACGACTCGAGTCAATGCCCAGACAACCCATACGTCCGCTTTGGACGGTCACGATGGCCGCTTAGAATATACCCGGTCCATGGAACACCTGGACCTGTGAGCCCACTTGACCGCAGCGCCTGCCTCAAGTGAGCAGAAATGATTTCCACGCAAGTGAGTCACCACCCAATAGGTAAGCAGTTTCGTTTTGCGTCCCGCAGCCCCAGAGCCAAGAGAAACACTCGTTGGTTGGTACGGTCCCAAAAAGGAGGGCGAGAGGAGAAAGGGCAGGCTCCTTGCTCAGAGTCGTCGGGGTGCTCTGGGGCCCCTCTCGTCCCAGAAAAGAAATGCAGAGAAAGAGAGGTCATTGACAAGGGAGAGGGAAGACTCTGGGCCTGTCCTCTCCGGGAGACAGGCCTCTGCAGGCCTGGCCGGGAGCCCAGGCCGGAGCCCGCAGGCCACCGGTGGGAAAGGCCGGGGTTCCCCTGACAGAAGCTGGAGGTGACGGCGATGGGAGACAGCATGTCTGTGACCATTGCCGTGGGAGAGACCTGCAGGGCAACGCCGGCCGGCCCTAGCTAGGCCCCCGCTTGAGGAGGCCTCGGGGACTTTGGTTGGCGAGGAAACCCCCGTCTTCAGACGGGTCTGGCAGCCTGGCCCAACCCAGACCCTTGGCCTGGGCCAGGTGATCTATGGCATGGAGAGGGGGCTCTCCCAGCAGCCCCAGATCTGGCCCAGGGGTCCCTTCCCGCACAGCCCCTTCTGCAAGGGGCCCTGCCCCTCCCCCTGCCTTAGAACTCAGCCCTCTGCCCCCCAGCAAGTGTCAGCAAGGAACTCTTCCTATCCAACAGTGGCCCCTAGCGGTGGAAGCTTTGCCTCTGACTTTGGGCACCGGAGCCGCTCTCTTGTTCCTGGAGCTTCTTCTGTCTCTTGGCTTTTCACCAGACAGACAGGAGGGAACAACTGTCCAGGACAGCATAGCAGAGCTTCTCTCCTAGCCCAGTCCCCACCCAGCAGGCTCCGCCCACGTCGGCGACCCCTTCCGTCGCGTCCCCGTGGCCTCCTGCTGGCATTCGGTGTATACATTTTGGAACCCTGCTTCCCCCGGCGCTGGAGGTTTTCCTGGCAGTGGACGCGCTCCCCGAAGTGCATCGGGTGGGTTTGGGCAGGATGCCTATTGGCCGCATCTGTCCCGGCACTGCCACTGGGGACAACCCCCGAGTGCAGAAAACGCCTCCCCTCCCCCCCCCAATCCATCACAACTGTCTTCCCACTCCCGGGCTTGGGCACCTCCCGCCAGTGGCCACCGTCTCCAGAGCAACCAGGAGGGGCGGGGTCGGGGCGAGTCTGCCGGGGGCGGGGTGAGTGGCGCCTGCGCGCCAGGGCGGTGCTGGGCGTGGCCGGCCCAGCGGGCCGGGGCGCCTGCGCATTTGTCCCGGCTTTGCGGGCGTCAGAGAGCGGGGTACGGCGGCGCGGGAGGCCTAGCGCTTGGCCCTCCCCCTCCCCCACCCCCACCCCGGGCGCCGTCTGGGCGCCCCGAAAGGAGGGGGTCAGGCGGAGGCAGCGGACGGAGCGAGAGGGGGCTTAGATCCCACAGGGCTGTTGGATGCGGCTCTCCCGCTGGCAGGTGTCGGCACTTTTGCTTCCCTCCGCGGTGAGGACCACGTTCTCCTCCCTCTCAGCTGACCTGGGCCGGTCCAACGAACCTGAGCGCAGGTGGTGCACCTGCGCTGGGGCTCAGGTCCCAACCGGCACGGGGCCTGTCCAGAGACATGCAGAAGCCTGTCTCCTGAGCATGCACACACCCAGTGCCAGGCTCAGCCGCAGCCAAAGTGACAGAAGAAGAGGCATGTGTAGGGAGGCCCCCCTGCAAGCGATTCCCCCCCCCACACACACACCCCGTGCAAGAGCACGGATTCCCAAGTAGAGCCCACTGGCAGGCCACTGAGGCCCGGAGCCACCTGCCATCAGCAGCGCAGTCCTGGGTGTCCCCGCAGCCCTCAGGAGCACCAGGGCCTGGGGCTCGATCGACCAGGCAGCTGCGCCTCGGCGAGAAGGCCTATCGTCTTTGGTTTGGAAATCTGGACAGTATCCCCGCGGCATTGCCCGCTCTGGTAGCTTGGACCGGCAATCAATAGGAAAATCACCTGGTTTCGTGGCGTGCTGTGGCAGAGGGAAATGTGCTGAAGATGATGGGTTCTCCCTTTTTTTCCCCCACAAACGGATGGGTACGACTCGAGTCAATGCCCAGACAACCCATACGTCCGCTTTGGACGGTCACGATGGCCGCTTAGAATATACCCGGTCCATGGAACACCTGGACCTGTGAGCCCACTTGACCGCAGCGCCTGCCTCAAGTGAGCAGAAATGATTTCCACGCAAGTGAGTCACCACCCAATAGGTAAGCAGTTTCGTTTTGCGTCCCGCAGCCCCAGAGCCAAGAGAAACACTCGTTGGTTGGTACGGTCCCAAAAAGGAGGGCGAGAGGAGAAAGGGCAGGCTCCTTGCTCAGAGTCGTCGGGGTGCTCTGGGGCCCCTCTCGTCCCAGAAAAGAAACGCAGAGAAAGAGAGGTCATTGTCAAGGGAGAGGGAAGACTCTGGGCCTGTCCTCTCCGGGAGACAGGCCTCTGCAGGCCTGGCCGGGAGCCCAGGCCAGAGCCCGCAGGCCACCGGTGGGAAAGGCCGGGGTTCCCCTGACAGAAGCTGGAGGTGACGGCGATGGGAGACAGCATGTCTGTGACCATTGCCGTGGGAGAGACCTGCAGGGCAACGCCGGCCGGCCCTAGCTAGGCCCCCGCTTGAGGAGGCCTCGGGGACTTTGGTTGGCGAGGAAACCCCCGTCTTCAGACGGGTCTGGCAGCCTGGCCCAACCCAGACCCTTGGCCTGGGCCAGGTGATCTATGGCATGGAGAGGGGCTCTCCCAGCAGCCCCAGATCTGGCCCAGGGGTCCCTTCCCCCACAGCCCCTTCTGCAAGGGGCCCTGCCCCTCCCCCTGCCTTAGAACTCAGCCCTCTGCCCCCCAGCAAGTGTCAGCAAGGAACTCTTCCTATCCAACAGTGGCCCCTAGCGGTGGAAGCTTTGCCTCTGACTTTGGGCACCGGAGCCGCTCTCTTGTTCCTGGAGCTTCTTCTGTCTCTTGGCTTTTCACCAGACAGACAGGAGGGAACAACTGTCCAGGACAGCATAGCAGAGCTTCTCTCCTAGCCCAGTCCCCACCCAGCAGGCTCCGCCCACGTCGGCGACCCCTTCCATCGCGTCCCCGTGGCCTCCTGCTGGCATTCGGTGTATACATTTTGGAACCCCGCTTCCCCCGGCGCTGGAGGTTTTCCTGGCAGTGGACGCGCTCCCCGAAGTGCATCGGGTGGGTTTGGGCAGGATGCCTATTGGCCGCATCTGTCCCGGCACTGCCACTGGGGACAACTCCCGAGTGCAGAAAACGCCTCCCCTCCCCCCCCCAATCCATCACAACTGTCTTCCCACTCCCGGGCTTGGGCACCTCCCGCCAGTGGCCACCGTCTCCAGAGCAACCAGGAGGGGCGGGGTCGGGGCGAGTCTGCCGGGGGCGGGGTGAGTGGCGCCTGCGCGCAAGGGCGGCGCTGGGCGTGGCCGGCCCAGCGGGCCGGGGCGCCTGCGCATTTGTCCCGGCTTTGCGGGCGTCAGAGAGCGGGGTACGGCGGCGCGGGAGGCCTAGCGATTGGCCCTCCCCCTCCCCCACCCCGAACCCGGGCGCCGTCTGGGCGCCCCGAAAGGAGGGGGTCAGGCGGAGGCAGCGGACGGAGCGAGAGGGGGCTTAGATCCCACAGGGCTGTTGGATGCGGCTCTCCCGCTGGCAGGTGTCGGCACTTTTGCTTCCCTCCGCGGTGAGGACCACGTTCTCCTCCCTCTCAGCTGACCTGGGCCGGTCCAACGAACCTGAGCGCAGGTGGTTCACCTGCGCTGGGGCTCAGGTCCCAACCGGCAAGGGGCCTGTCCAGAGACATGCAGAAGCCTGTCTCCTGAGCATGCACGCACCCAGTGCCAGGCTCAGCCGCAGCCAAAGTGACAGAAGAAGAGGCATGTGTAGGGAGGCCCCCCTGCAAGCGACTCCCCCCCCCCACACACACACCCCGTGCAAGAGCACGGATTCCCAAGTAGAGCCCGCTGGCAGGCCACTGAGGCCCGGAGCCACCTGCCATCAGCAGCGCAGTCCTGGGTGTCCCCGCAGCCCTCAGGAGCACCAGGGCCTGGGGCTCGATCGACCAGGCAGCTGCGCCTCGGCGAGAAGGCCTATCGGCTTTGGTTTGGAAATCTGGACAGTATCCCCGAGGCATTGCCCGTTCTGGTAGCTTGGAACGGCAATCAATAGGAAAATCACCTGGTTGCGTGGCGTGCTGTGGCAGAGGGAAATGTGCTGAAGATGATGGGTTCTCCCTTTTTTTCCCCCACAAACGGATGGGTACGACTCGAGTCAATGCCCAGACAACCCATACGTCCGCTTTGGACGGTCACGATGGCCGCTTAGAATATACCCGGTCCATGGAACACCTGGACCTGTGAGCCCACTTGACCGCAGCGCCTGCCTCAAGTGAGCAGAAATGATTTCCACGCAAGTGAGTCACCACCCAATAGGTAAGCAGTTTCGTTTTGCGTCCCGCAGCCCCAGAGCCAAGAGAAACACTCGTTGGTTGGTACGGTCCCAAAAAGGAGGGCGAGAGGAGAAAGGGCAGGCTCCTTGCTCAGAGTCGTCGGGGTGCTCTGGGGCCCCTCTCGTCCCAGAAAAGAAACGCAGAGAAAGAGAGGTCATTGACAAGGGAGAGGGAAGACTCTGGGCCTGTCCTCTCCGGGAGACAGGCCTCTGCAGGCCTGGCCGGGAGCCCAGGCCGGAGCCCGCAGGCCACCGGTGGGAAAGGCCGGGGTTCCCCTGACAGAAGCTGGAGGTGACGGCGATGGGAGACAGCATGTCTGTGACCATTGCCGTGGGAGAGACCTGCAGGGCAACGCCGGCCGGCCCTAGCTAGGCCCCCGCTTGAGGAGGCCTCGGGGACTTTGGTTGGCGAGGAAACCCCCGTCTTCAGACGGGTCTGGCAGCCTGGCCCAACCCAGACCCTTGGCCTGGGCCAGGTGAGCTATGGCATGGAGAGGGGGCTCTCCCAGCAGCCCCAGATCTGGCCCAGGGGTCCCTTCCCCCACAGCCCCTTCTGCAAGGGGCCCTGCCCCTCCCCCTGCCTTAGAACTCAGCCCTCTGCCCCCCAGCAAGTGTCAGGAAGGAACTCTTCCTATCCAACAGTGGCCCCTAGCGGTGGAAGCTTTGCCTCTGACTTTGGGCACCGGAGCCGCTCTCTTGTTCCTGGAGCTTCTTCTGTCTCTTGGCTTTTCACCAGACAGACAGGAGGGAACAACTGTCCAGGACAGCATAGCAGAGCTTCTCTCCTAGCCCAGTCCCCACCCAACAGGCTCCGCCCACGTCGGCGACCCCTTCCGTCGCGTCCCCGTGGCCTCCTGCTGGCATTCGGTGTATACATTTTGGAACCCCGCTTCCCCCGGCGCTGGAGGTTTTCCTGGCAGTGGACGCGCTCCCCGAAGTGCATCGGGTGGGTTTGGGCAGGATGCCTATTGGCCGCATCTGTCCCGGCACTGCCACTGGGGACAACTCCCGAGTGCAGAAAACGCCTCCCCTCCCCCCCCCAATCCATCACAACTGTCTTCCCACTCCCGGGCTTGGGCACCTCCCGCCAGTGGCCACCGTCTCCAGAGCAACCAGGAGGGGCGGGGTCGGGGCGAGTCTGCCGGGGGCAGAGTGAGTGGCGCCTGCGCGCCAGGGCGGCGCTGGGCGTGGCCGGCCCAGCGGGCCGGGGCGCCTGCGCATTTGTCCCGGCTTTGCGGGCGTCAGAGAGCGGGGTACGGCGGCGCGGGAGGCCTAGCGCTTGGCCCTCCCCCTCCCCCACCCCCACCCCGGGCGCCGTCTGGGCGCCCCGAAAGGAGGGGGTCAGGCGGAGGCAGCGGACGGAGCGAGAGGGGGCTTAGATCCCACAGGGCTGTTGGATGCGGCTCTCCCGCTGGCAGGTGTCGGCACTTTTGCTTCCCTCCGCGGTGAGGACCACGTTCTCCTCCCTCTCAGCTGACCTGGGCCGGTCCAACGAACCTGAGCGCAGGTGGTTCACCTGCGCTGGGGCTCAGGTCCCAACCGGCAAGGGGCCTGTCCAGAGACATGCAGAAGCCTGTCTCCTGAGCATGCACGCACCCAGTGCCAGGCTCAGCCGCAGCCAAAGTGACAGAAGAAGAGGCATGTGTAGGGAGGCCCCCCTGCAAGCGACTCCCCCCCCCCACACACACACCCCGTGCAAGAGCACGGATTCCCAAGTAGAGCCCACTGGCAGGCCACTGAGGCCCGGAGCCACCTGCCATCAGCAGCGCAGTCCTGGGTGTCCCCGCAGCCCTCAGGAGCACCAGGGCCTGGGGCTCGATCGACCAGGCAGCTGCGCCTCGGCGAGAAGGCCTATCGGCTTTGGTTTGGAAATCTGGACAGTATCCCCGAGGCATTGCCCGTTCTGGTAGCTTGGAACGGCAATCAATAGGAAAATCACCTGGTTGCGTGGCGTGCTGTGGCAGAGGGAAATGTGCTGAAGATGATGGGTTCTCCCTTTTTTTCCCCCACAAACGGATGGGTACGACTCGAGTCAATGCCCAGACAACCCATACGTCCGCTTTGGACGGTCACGATGGCCGCTTAGAATATACCCGGTCCATGGAACACCTGGACCTGTGAGCCCACTTGACCGCAGCGCCTGCCTCAAGTGAGCAGAAATGATTTCCACGCAAGTGAGTCACCACCCAATAGGTAAGCAGTTTCGTTTTGTCTCCCGCGGCCCCAAAGCCGAGAGAAACGCTCGTTGGTTGGTACGGTCCCAAAAAGGAGGGCGAGAGGAGAAAGGGCAGGCTCCTTGCTCAGAGTCGTCGGGGTGCTCTGGGGCCCCTCTCGTCCCAGAAAAGAAACGCAGAGAAAGAGAGGTCATTGACAAGGGAGAGGGAAGACTCTGGGCCTGTCCTCTCCGGGAGACAGACCTCTGCAGGCCTGGCCGGGAGCCCAGGCCGGAGCCCGCAGGCCACCGGTGGGAAAGGCCGGGGTTCCCCTGACAGAAGCTGGAGGTGACGGCGATGGGAGACAGCATGTCTGTGACCATTGCCGTGGGAGAGACCTGCAGGGCAACGCCGGCCGGCCCTAGCTAGGCCCCCGCTTGAGGAGGCCTCGGGGACTTTGGTTGGCGAGGAAACCCCCGTCTTCAGACGGGTCTGGCAGCCTGGCCCAACCCAGACCCTTGGCCTGGGCCAGGTGATCTATGGCATGGAGAGGGGGCTCTCCCAGCAGCCCCAGATCTGGCCCAGGGGTCCCTTCCCCCACAGCCCCTTCTGCAAGGGGCCCTGCCCCTCCCCCTGCCTTAGAACTCAGCCCTCTGCCCCCCAGCAAGTGTCAGGAAGGAACTCTTCCTATCCAACAGTGGCCCCTAGCGGTGGAAGCTTTGCCTCTGACTTTGGGCACCGGAGCCGCTCTCTTGTTCCTGGAGCTTCTTCTGTCTCTTGGCTTTTCACCAGACAGACAGGAGGGAACAACTGTCCAGGACAGCATAGCAGAGCTTCTCTCCTAGCCCAGTCCCCACCCAGCAGGCTCCGCCCACGTCGGCGACCCCTTCCGTCGCGTCCCCGTGGCCTCCTGCTGGCATTCGGTGTATACATTTTGGAACCCCGCTTCCCCCGGCGCTGGAGGTTTTCCTGGCAGTGGACGCGCTCCCCGAAGTGCATCGGGTGGGTTTGGGCAGGATGCCTATTGGCCGCATCTGTCCCGGCACTGCCACTGGGGACAACTCCCGAGTGCAGAAAACGCCTCCCCTCCCCCCCCCAATCCATCACAACTGTCTTCCCACTCCCGGGCTTGGGCACCTCCCGCCAGTGGCCACCGTCTCCAGAGCAACCAGGAGGGGCGGGGTCGGGGCGAGTCTGCCGGGGGCAGGGTGAGTGGCGCCTGCGCGCCAGGGCGGCGCTGGGCGTGGCCGGCCCAGCGGGCCGGGGCGCCTGCGCATTTGTCCCGGCTTTGCGGGCGTCAGAGAGCGGGGTACGGCGGCGCGGGAGGCCTAGCGCTTGGCCCTCCCCCTCCCCCACCCCCACCCCGGGCGCCGTCTGGGCGCCCCGAAAGGAGGGGGTCAGGCGGAGGCAGCGGACGGAGCGAGAGGGGGCTTAGATCCCACAGGGCTGTTGGATGCGGCTCTCCCGCTGGCAGGTGTCGGCACTTTTGCTTCCCTCCGCGGTGAGGACCACGTTCTCCTCCCTCTCAGCTGACCTGGGCCGGTCCAACGAACCTGAGCGCAGGTGGTGCACCTGCGCTGGGGCTCAGGTCCCAACCGGCACGGGGCCTGTCCAGAGACATGCAGAAGCCTGTCTCCTGAGCATGCACGCACCCAGTGCCAGGCTCAGCCGCAGCCAAAGTGACAGAAGAAGAGGCATGTGTAGGGAGGCCCCCCTGCAAGCGACTCCCCCCCCACACACACACACCCCGTGCAAGAGCACGGATTCCCAAGTAGAGCCCACTGGCAGGCCACTGAGGCCCGGAGCCACCTGCCATCAGCAGCGCAGTCCTGGGTGTCCCCGCAGCCCTCAGGAGCACCAGGGCCTGGGGCTCGATCGACCAGGCAGCTGCGCCTCGGCGAGAAGGCCTATCGGCTTTGGTTTGGAAATCTGGACAGTATCCCCGCGGCATTGCCCGTTCTGGTAGCTTGGAACGGCAATCAATAGGAAAATCACCTGGTTGCGTGGCGTGCTGTGGCAGAGGGAAATGTGCTGAAGATGATGGGTTCTCCCTTTTTTTCCCCCACAAACGGATGGGTACGACTCGAGTCAATGCCCAGACAACCCATACGTCCGCTTTGGACGGTCACGATGGCCGCTTAGAATATACCCGGTCCATGGAACACCTGGACCTGTGAGCCCACTTGACCGCAGCGCCTGCCTCAAGTGAGCAGAAATGATTTCCAAGTGTCTCACCACCCAATAGTTAAGCAGTTTCGTTTTGTCTCCCGCGGCCCCAAAGCCGAGAGAAACGCTCGTTGGTTGGTACGGTCCCAAAAAGGAGGGCGAGAGGAGAAAGGGCAGGCTCCTTGCTCAGAGTCGTCGGGGTGCTCTGGGGCCCCTCTCGTCCCAGAAAAGAAACGCAGAGAAAGAGAGGTCATTGACAAGGGAGAGGGAAGACTCTGGGCCTGTCCTCTCCGGGAGACAGGCCTCTGCAGGCCTGGCCGGGAGCCCAGGCCGGAGCCCGCAGGCCACCGGTGGGAAAGGCCGGGGTTCCCCTGACAGAAGCTGGAGGTGACGGCGATGGGAGACAGCATGTCTGTGACCATTGCCATGGGAGAGACCTGCAGGGCAACGCCGGCCGGCCCTAGCTAGGCCCCCGCTTGAGGAGGCCTCGGGGACTTTGGTTGGCGAGGAAACCCCCGTCTTCAGACGGGTCTGGCAGCCTGGCCCAACCCAGACCCTTGGCCTGGGCCAGGTGATCTATGGCATGGAGAGGGGGCTCTCCCAGCAGCCCCAGATCTGGCCCAGGGGTCCCTTCCCCCACAGCCCCTTCTGCAAGGGGCCCTGCCCCTCCCCCTGCCTTAGAACTCAGCCCTCTGCCCCCCAGCAAGTGTCAGGAAGGAACTCTTCCTATCCAACAGTGGCCCCTAGCGGTGGAAGCTTTGCCTCTGACTTTGGGCACCGGAGCCGCTCTCTTGTTCCTGGAGCTTCTTCTGTCTCTTGGCTTTTCACCAGACAGACAGGAGGGAACAACTGTCCAGGACAGCATAGCAGAGCTTCTCTCCTAGCCCAGTCCCCACCCAGCAGGCTCCGCCCACGTCGGCGACCCCTTCCGTCGCGTCCCCGTGGCCTCCTGCTGGCATTCGGTGTATACATTTTGGAACCCCGCTTCCCCCGGCGCTGGAGGTTTTCCTGGCAGTGGACGCGCTCCCCGAAGTGCATCGGGTGGGTTTGGGCAGGATGCCTATTGGCCGCATCTGTCCCGGCACTGCCACTGGGGACAACTCCCGAGTGCAGAAAACGCCTCCCCTCCCCCCCCCAATCCATCACAACTGTCTTCCCACTCCCGGGCTTGGGCACCTCCCGCCAGTGGCCACCGTCTCCAGAGCAACCAGGAGGGGCGGGGTCGGGGCGAGTCTGCCGGGGGCAGGGTGAGTGGCGCCTGCGCGCCAGGGCGGCGCTGGGCGTGGCCGGCCCAGCGGGCCGGGACGCCTGCGCATTTGTCCCGGCTTTGCGGGCGTCAGAGAGCGGGGTACGGCGGCGCGGGAGGCCTAGCGCTTGGCCCTCCCCCTCCCCCACCCCCACCCCGGGCGCCGTCTGGGCGCCCCGAAAGGAGGGGGTCAGGCGGAGGCAGCGGACGGAGCGAGAGGGGGCTTAGATCCCACAGGGCTGTTGGATGCGGCTCTCCCGCTGGCAGGTGTCGGCACTTTTGCTTCCCTCCGCGGTGAGGACCACGTTCTCCTCCCTCTCAGCTGACCTGGGCCGGTCCAACGAACCTGAGCGCAGGTGGTGCACCTGCGCTGGGGCTCAGGTCCCAACCGGCACGGGGCCTGTCCAGAGACATGCAGAAGCCTGTCTCCTGAGCATGCACGCACCCAGTGCCAGGCTCAGCCGCAGCCAAAGTGACAGAAGAAGAGGCATGTGTAGGGAGGCCCCCCTGCAAGCGACTTCCCCCCCCCACACACACACCCCGTGCGAGAGCACGGATTCCCAAGTAGAGCCCACTGGCAGGCCACTGAGGCCCGGAGCCACCTGCCATCAGCAGCGCAGTCCTGGGTGTCCCCGCAGCCCTCAGGAGCACCAGGGCCTGGGGCTCGATCGACCAGGCAGCTGCGCCTCGGCGAGAAGGCCTATCGGCTTTGGTTTGGAAATCTGGACAGTATCCCCGCGGCATTGCCCGTTCTGGTAGCTTGGAACGGCAATCAATAGGAAAATCACCTGGTTGCGTGGCGTGCTGTGGCAGAGGGAAATGTGCTGAAGATGATGGGTTCTCCCTTTTTTTCCCCCACAAACGGATGGGTACGACTCGAGTCAATGCCCAGACAACCCATACGTCCGCTTTGGACGGTCACGATGGCCGCTTAGAATATACCCGGTCCATGGAACACCTGGACCTGTGAGCCCACTTGACCGCAGCGCCTGCCTCAAGTGAGCAGAAATGATTTCCACGCAAGTGAGTCACCACCCAATAGGTAAGCAGTTTCTTTTTGCGTCCCGCGGCCCCAGAGCCGAGAGAAACACTCGTTGGTTGGTACGGTCCCAAAAAGGAGGGCGAGAGGCGAAAGGGCAGGCTCCTTGCTCAGAGTCGTCGGGGTGCTCTGGGGCCCCTCTCGTCCCAGAAAAGAAACGCAGAGAAAGAGAGGTCATTGACAAGGGAGAGGGAAGACTCTGGGCCTGTCCTCTCCGGGAGACAGGCCTCTGCAGGCCTGGCCGGGAGCCCAGGCCGGAGCCCGCAGGCCACCGGTGGGAAAGGCCGGGGTTCCACTGACAGAAGCTGGAGGTGACGGCGATGGGAGACAGCATGTCTGTGACCATTGCCATGGGAGAGACCTGCAGGGCAACGCCGGCCGGCCCTAGCTAGGCCCCCGCTTGTGGAGGCCTCGGGGACTTTGGTTGGCGAGGAAACCCCCGTCTTCAGACGGGTCTGGCAGCCTGGCCCAACCCAGACCCTTGGCCTGGGCCAGGTGAGCTATGGCATGGAGAGGGGGCTCTCCCAGCAGCCCCAGATCTGGCCCAGGGGTCCCTTCCCCCACAGCCCCTTCTGCAAGGGGTCCTGCCCCTCCCCCTGCCTTAGAACTCAGCCCTCTGCCCCCCAGCAAGTGTCAGCAAGGAACTCTTCCTATCCAACAGTGGCCCCTAGCGGTGGAAGCTTTGCCTCTGACTTTGGGCACCGGAGCCGCTCTCTTGTTCCTGGAGCTTCTTCTGTCTCTTGGCTTTTCACCAGACAGACAGGAGGGAACAACTGTCCAGGACAGCATAGCAGAGCTTCTCTCCTAGCCCAGTCCCCACCCAGCAGGCTCCGCCCACGTCGGCGACCCCTTCCGTCGCGTCCCCGTGGCCTCCTGCTGGCATTCGGTGTATACATTTTGGAACCCCGCTTCCCCCGGCGCTGGAGGTTTTCCTGGCAGTGGACGCGCTCCCCGAAGTGCATCGGGTGGGTTTGGGCAGGATGCCTATTGGCCGCATCTGTCCCGGCACTGCCACTGGGGACAACTCCCGAGTGCAGAAAACGCCTCCCCTCCCCCCCCCAATCCATCACAACTGTCTTTCCACTCCCAGGCTTGGGCACCTCCCGCCAGTGGCCACTGTCTCCAGAGCAACCAGGAGGGGCGGGGTCGGGGCGAGTCTGCCGGGGGCGGGGTGAGTGGCGCCGGTGGGTTGCGTGGCGCCTGCGCGCCAGGGCGGCGCTGGGCGTGGCCGGCCCAGCGGGCCGGGGCGCCTGCGCATTTGTCCCGGCTTTGCGGGCGTCAGAGAGCGGGGTACGGCGGCGCGGGAGGCCTAGCGCTTGGCCCTCCCCCTCCCCCACCCCCACCCCGGGCGCCGTCTGGGCGCCCCGAATGGAGGGGGTCAGGCGGAGGCAGCGGACGGAGCGAGAGGGGGCTTAGATCCCACAGGGCTGTTGGATGCGGCTCTCCCGCTGGCAGGTGTCGGCACTTTTGCTTCCCTCCGCGGTGAGGACCACGTTCTCCTCCCTCTCAGCTGACCTGGGCCGGTCCAACGAACCTGAGCGCAGGTGGTGCACCTGCGCTGGGGCTCAGGTCCCAACCGGCACGGGGCCTGTCCAGAGACATGCAGAAGCCTGTCTCCTGAGCATGCACGCACCCAGTGCCAGGCTCAGCCGCAGCCAAAGTGACAGAAGAAGAGGCATGTGTAGGGAGGCCCCCCTGCAAGCGACTCCCCCCCACACACACACACACCCCGTGCAAGAGCACGGATTCCCAAGTAGAGCCCACTGGCAGGCCACTGAGGCCCGGAGCCACCTGCCATCAGCAGCGCAGTCCTGGGTGTCCCCGCAGCCCTCAGGAGCACCAGGGCCTGGGGCTCGATCGACCAGGCAGCTGCGCCTCGGCGAGAAGGCCTATCGGCTTTGGTTTGGAAATCTGGACAGTATCCCCGCGGCATTGCCCGCTCTGGTAGCTTGGAACGGCAATCAATAGGAAAATCACCTGGTTGCGTGGCGTGCTGTGGCAGAGGGAAATGTGCTGAAGATGATGGGTTCTCCCTTTTTTTCCCCCACAAACGGATGGGTACGACTCGAGTCAATGCCCAGACAACCCATACGTCCGCTTTGGACGGTCACGATGGCCGCTTAGAATATACCCGGTCCATGGAACACCTGGACCTGTGAGCCCACTTGACCGCAGCGCCTGCCTCAAGTGAGCAGAAATGATTTCCACGCAAGTGAGTCACCACCCAATAGGTAAGCAGTTTCGTTTTGCGTCCCGCGGCCCCAGAGCCGAGAGAAACACTCGTTGGTTGGTACGGTCCCAAAAAGGAGGGCGAGAGGCGAAAGGGCAGGCTCCTTGCTCAGAGTCGTCGGGGTGCTCTGGGGCCCCTCTCGTCCCAGAAAAGAAACGCAGAGAAAGAGAGGTCATTGACAAGGGAGAGGGAAGACTCTGGGCCTGTCCTCTCCGGGAGACAGGCCTCTGCAGGCCTGGCCGGGAGCCCAGGCCGGAGCCCGCAGGCCACCGGTGGGAAAGGCCGGGGTTCCACTGACAGAAGCTGGAGGTGACGGCGATGGGAGACAGCATGTCTGTGACCATTGCCATGGGAGAGACCTGCAGGGCAACGCCGGCCGGCCCTAGCTAGGCCCCCGCTTGAGGAGGCCTCGGGGACTTTGGTTGGCGAGGAAACCCCCGTCTTCAGACGGGTCTGGCAGCCTGGCCCAACCCAGACCGTTGGCCTGGGCCAGGTGAGCTATGGCATGGAGAGGGGGCTCTCCCAGCAGCCCCAGATCTGGCCCAGGGGTCCCTTCCCCCACAGCCCCTTCTGCAAGGGGTCCTGCCCCTCCCCCTGCCTTAGAACTCAGCCCTCTGCCCCCCAGCAAGTGTCAGCAAGGAACTCTTCCTATCCAACAGTGGCCCCTAGCGGTGGAAGCTTTGCCTCTGACTTTGGGCACCGGAGCCGCTCTCTTGTTCCTGGAGCTTCTTCTGTCTCTTGGCTTTTCACCAGACAGACAGGAGGGAACAACTGTCCAGGACAGCATAGCAGAGCTTCTCTCCTAGCCCAGTCCCCACCCAGCAGGCTCCGCCCACGTCGGCGACCCCTTCCGTCGCGTCCCCGTGGCCTCCTGCTGGCATTCGGTGTATACATTTTGGAACCCCGCTTCCCCCGGCGCTGGAGGTTTTCCTGGCAGTGGACGCGCTCCCCGAAGTGCATCGGGTGGGTTTGGGCAGGATGCCTATTGGCCGCATCTGTCCCGGCACTGCCACTGGGGACAACTCCCGAGTGCAGAAAACGCCTCCCCTCCCCCCCCCAATCCATCACAACTGTCTTTCCACTCCCGGGCTTGGGCACCTCCCGCCAGTGGCCACTGTCTCCAGAGCAACCAGGAGGGGCGGGGTCGGGGCGAGTCTGCCGGGGGCGGGGTGAGTGGCGCCGTTGGGTTGCGTGGCGCCTGCGCGCCAGGGCGGCGCTGGGCGTGGCCGGCCCAGCGGGCTGGGGCGCCTGCGCATTTGTCCCGGCTTTGCGGGCGTCAGAGAGCGGGGTACGGCGGCGCGGGAGGCCTAGCGCTTGGCCCTCCCCCTCCCCCACCCCCACCCCGGGCTCCGTCTGGGCGCCCCGAAAGGAGGGGGTCAGGCGGAGGCAGCGGACGGAGCGAGAGGGGGCTTAGATCCCACAGGGCTGTTGGATGCGGCTCTCCCGCTGGCAGGTGTCGGCACTTTTGCTTCCCTCCGCGGTGAGGACCACGTTCTCCTCCCTCTCAGCTGACCTGGGCCGGTCCAACGAACCTGAGCGCAGGTGGTGCACCTGCGCTGGGGCTCAGGTCCCAACCGGCACGGGGCCTGTCCAGAGACATGCAGAAGCCTGTCTCCTGAGCATGCACGCACCCAGTGCCAGGCTCAGCCGCAGCCAAAGTGACAGAAGAAGAGGCATGTGTAGGGAGGCCCCCCTGCAAGCGACTCCCCCCCCACACACACACACCCCGTGCAAGAGCACGGATTCCCAAGTAGAGCCCACTGGCAGGCCACTGAGGCCCGGAGCCACCTGCCATCAGCAGCGCAGTCCTGGGTGTCCCCGCAGCCCTCAGGAGCACCAGGGCCTGGGGCTCGATCGACCAGGCAGCTGCGCCTCGGCGAGAAGGCCTATCGGCTTTGGTTTGGAAATCTGGACAGTATCCCCGCGGCATTGCCCGCTGTGGTAGCTTGGAACGGCAATCAATAGGAAAATCACCTGGTTGCGTGGCGTGCTGTGGCAGAGGGAAATGTGCTGAAGATGATGGGTTCTCCCTTTTTTTCCCCCACAAACGGATGGGTACGACTCGAGTCAATGCCCAGACAACCCATACGTCCGCTTTGGACGGTCACGATGGCCGCTTAGAATATACCCGGTCCATGGAACACCTGGACGTGTGAGCCCACTTGACCGCAGCGCCTGCCTCAAGTGAGCAGAAATGATTTCCAAGTGTCTCACCACCCAATAGTTAAGCAGTTTCGTTTTGTCTCCCGCGGCCCCAAAGCCGAGAGAAACGCTCGTTGGTTGGTACGGTCCCAAAAAGGAGGGCGAGAGGAGAAAGGGCAGGCTCCTTGCTCAGAGTCGTCGGGGTGCTCTGGGGCCCCTCTCGTCCCAGAAAAGAAACGCAGAGAAAGAGAGGTCATTGACAAGGGAGAGGGAAGACTCTGGGCCTGTCCTCTCCGGGAGACAGGCCTCTGCAGGCCTGGCCGGGAGCCCAGGCCGGAGCCCGCAGGCCACCGGTGGGAAAGGCCGGGGTTCCCCTGACAGAAGCTGGAGGTGACGGCGATGGGAGACAGCATGTCTGTGACCATTGCCGTGGGAGAGACCTGCAGGGCAACGCCGGCCGGCCCTAGCTAGGCCCCCGCTTGAGGAGGCCTCGGGGACTTTGGTTGGCGAGGAAACCCCCGTCTTCAGACGGGTCTGGCAGCCTGGCCCAACCCAGACCCTTGGCCTGGGCCAGGTGAGCTACGGCATGGAGAGGGGGCTCTCCCAGCAGCCCCAGATCTGGCCCAGGGGTCCCTTCCCCCACAGCCCCTTCTGCAAGGGGCCCTGCCCCTCCCCCTGCCTTAGAACTCAGCCCTCTGCCCCCCAGCAAGTGTCAGGAAGGAACTCTTCCTATCCAACAGTGGCCCCTAGCGGTGGAAGCTTTGCCTCTGACTTTGGGCACCGGAGCCGCTCTCTTGTTCCTGGAGCTTCTTCTGTCTCTTGGCTTTTCACCAGACAGACAGGAGGGAACAACTGTCCAGGACAGCATAGCAGAGATTCTCTCCTAGCCCAGTCCCCACCCAGCAGGCTCCGCCCACGTCGGCGACCCCTTCCGTCGCGTCCCCGTGGCCTCCTGCTGGCATTCGGTGTATACATTTTGGAACCCCGCTTCCCCCGGCGCTGGAGGTTTTCCTGGCAGTGGACGCGCTCCGCGAAGTGCATCGGGTGGGTTTGGGCAGGATGCCTATTGGCCGCATCTGTCCCGGCACTGCCACTGGGGACAACTCCCGAGTGCAGAAAACGCCTCCCCTCCCCCCCCCCAATCCATCACAACTGTCTTCCCACTCCCGGGCTTGGGCACCTCCCGCCAGTGGCCACCGTCTCCAGAGCAACCAGGAGGGGCGGGGTCGGGGCGAGTCTGCCGGGGGCAGGGTGAGTGGCGCCTGCGCGCCAGGGCGGCGCTGGGCGTGGCCGGCCCAGCGGGCCGGGGCGCCTGCGCATTTGTCCCGGCTTTGCGGGCGTCAGAGAGCGGGGTACGGCGGCGCGGGAGGCCTAGCGCTTGGCCCTCCCCCTCCCCCACCCCCACCCCGGGCGCCGTCTGGGCGCCCCGAAAGGAGGGGGTCAGGCGGAGGCAGCGGACAGAGCGAGAGGGGGCTTAGATCCCACAGGGCTGTTGGATGCGGCTCTCCCGCTGGCAGGTGTCGGCACTTTTGCTTCCCTCCGCGGTGAGGACCACGTTCTCCTCCCTCTCAGCTGACCTGGGCCGGTCCAACGAACCTGAGCGCAGGTGGTGCACCTGCGCTGGGGCTCAGGTCCCAACCGGCACGGGGCCTGTCCAGAGACATGCAGAAGCCTGTCTCCTGAGCATGCACGCACCCAGTGCCAGGCTCAGCCGCAGCCAAAGTGACAGAAGAAGAGGCATGTGTAGGGAGGCCCCCCTGCAAGCGACTCCCCCCACACACACACACACCCCGTGCAAGAGCACGGATTCCCAAGTAGAGCCCACTGGCAGGCCACTGAGGCCCGGAGCCACCTGCCATCAGCAGCGCAGTCCTGGGTGTCCCCGCAGCCCTCAGGAGCACCAGGGCCTGGGGCTCGATCGACCAGGCAGCTGCGCCTCGGCGAGAAGGCCTATCGGCTTTGGTTTGGAAATCTGGACAGTATCCCCGCGGCATTGCCCGCTCTGGTAGCTTGGAACGGCAATCAATAGGAAAATCACCTGGTTGCGTGGCGTGCTGTGGCAGAGGGAAATGTGCTGAAGATGATGGGTTCTCCCTTTTTTTCCCCCACAAACGGATGGGTACGACTCGAGTCAATGCCCAGACAACCCATACGTCCGCTTTGGACGGTCACGATGGCCGCTTAGAATATACCCGGTCCATGGAACACCTGGACCTGTGAGCCCACTTGATCGCAGCGCCTGCCTCAAGTGAGCAGAAATGATTTCCAAGTGTCTCACCACCCAATAGTTAAGCAGTTTCGTTTTGTCTCCCGCGGCCCCAAAGCCGAGAGAAACGCTCGTTGGTTGGTACGGTCCCAAAAAGGAGGGCGAGAGGAGAAAGGGCAGTCTCCTTGCTCAGAGTCGTCGGGGTGCTCTGGGGCCCCTCTCGTCCCAGAAAAGAAACGCAGAGAAAGAGAGGTCATTGACAAGGGAGAGGGAAGACTCTGGGCCTGTCCTCTCCGGGAGACAGGCCTCTGCAGGCCTGGCCGGGAGCCCAGGCCGGAGCCCGCAGGCCACCGGTGGGAAAGGCCGGGGTTCCCCTGACAGAAGCTGGAGGTGACGGCGATGGGAGACAGCATGTCTGTGACCATTGCCGTGGGAGAGACCTGCAGGGCAACGCCGGCCGGCCCTAGCTAGGCCCCCGCTTGAGGAGGCCTCGGGGACTTTGGTTGGCGAGGAAACCCCCGTCTTCAGACGGGTCTGGCAGCCTGGCCCAACCCAGACCCTTGGCCTGGGCCAGGTGAGCTATGGCATGGAGAGGGGGCTCTCCCAGCAGCCCCAGATCTGGCCCAGGGGTCCCTTCCCCCACAGCCCCTTCTGCAAGGGGCCCTGCCCCTCCCCCTGCCTTAGAACTCAGCCCTCTGCCCCCCAGCAAGTGTCAGGAAGGAACTCTTCCTATCCAACAGTGTCCCCTAGCGGTGGAAACTTTGCCTCTGACTTTGGGCACCAGAGCCGCTCTCTTGTTCCTGGAGCTTCTTCTGTCTCTTGGCTTTTCACCAGACAGACAGGAGGGAACAACTGTCCAGGACAGCATAGCAGAGCTTCTCTCCTAGCCCAGTCCCCACCCAGCAGGCTCCGCCCACGTCGGCGACCCCTTCCGTCGCGTCCCCGTGGCCTCCTGCTGGCATTCGGTGTATACATTTTGGAACCCCGCTTCCCCCGGCGCTGGAGGTTTTCCTGGCAGTGGACGCGCTCCCCGAAGTGCATCGGGTGGGTTTGGGCAGGATGCCTATTGGCCGCATCTGTCCCGGCACTGCCACTGGGGACAACTCCCGAGTGCAGAAAACGCCTCCCCTACCCCCCCAATCCATCACAACTGTCTTCCCACTCCCGGGCTTGGGCACCTCCCGCCAGTGGCCACCGTCTCCAGAGCAACCAGGAGGGGCGGGGTCGGGGCGAGTCTGCCGGGGGCAGGGTGAGTGGCGCCTGCGCGCCAGGGCGGCGCTGGGCGTGGCCGGCCCAGCGGGCCGGGGCGCCTGCGCATTTGTCCCGGCTTTGCGGGCGTCAGAGAGCGGGGTACGGCGGCGCGGGAGGCCTAGCGCTTGGCCCTCCCCCTCCCCCACCCCCACCCCGGGCGCCGTCTGGGCGCCCCGAAAGGAGGGGGTCAGGCGGAGGCAGCGGACGGAGCGAGAGGGGGCTTAGATCCCACAGGGCTGTTGGATGCGGCTCTCCCGCTGGCAGGTGTCGGCACTTTTGCTTCCCTCCGCGGTGAGGACCACGTTCTCCTCCCTCTCAGCTGACCTGGGCCGGTCCAACGAACCTGAGCGCAGGTGGTGCACCTGGGCTGAGGCTCAGGTCCCAGCTGGCACGGGGCCTGTCCAGAGACATGCAGAGGCCTGTCTCCTGAGCATGCACGCACCCAGTGCCAGGCTCAGCCGCAGCCAAAGTGACAGAAGAAGAGGCATGTGTAGGGAGGCCCCCCTGCAAGCGACTCCCCCCCCACACACACACACCCCGTGCAAGAGCACGGAATCCCAAGTAGATCCCACTGGCAGGCCACTGAGGCCCGGATCCACCTGCCATCAGCAGCGCAGTCCTGGGTGTCCCCGCAGCCCTCAGGAGCACCAGGGCCTGGGGCTCGATCGACCAGGCAGCTGCGCCTCGGCGAGAAGGCCTATCGGCTTTGGTTTGGAAATCTGGACAGTATCCCCTCGGCTTTGCCCGTTCTGGTAGCTTGGAACGGCAATCAATAGGAAAATCACCTGGTTGCGTGGCGTGCTGTGGCAGAGGTAAATGTGCTGAAGATGATGGGTTCTCCCTTTTTTTCCCCCACAAACGGATGGGTACGACTCGAGTCAATGCCCAGACAACCCATACGTCCGCTTTGGACGGTCACGATGGCCGCTTAGAATATACCCGGTCCATGGAACACCTGGACCTGTGAGCCCACTTGACCGCAGCGCCTGCCTCAAGTGAGCAGAAATGATTTCCACGCAAGTGAGTCACCACCCAATAGGTAAGCAGTTTCGTTTTGCGTCCCGCGGCCCCAGAGCCGAGAGAAACACTTGTTGGTTGGTACGGTCCCAAAAAGGAGGGCGAGAGGAGAAAGGGCAGGCTCCTTGCTCAGAGTCGTCGGGGTGCTCTGGGGCCCCTCTCGTCCCAGAAAAGAAACGCAGAGAAAGAGAGGTCATTGACAAGGGAGAGGGAAGACTCTGGGCCTGTCCTCTCCGGGAGACAGGCCTCTGCAGGCCTGGCCGGGAGCCCAGGCCAGAGCCCGCAGGCCACCGGTGGGAAAGGCCGGGGTTCCCCTGACAGAAGGTGGAGGTGACGGCGATGGGAGA
Organism: Dasypus novemcinctus; assembly: GCF_030445035.2. Classification (NCBI taxonomy): domain Eukaryota; kingdom Metazoa; phylum Chordata; class Mammalia; order Cingulata; family Dasypodidae; genus Dasypus; species Dasypus novemcinctus. Next base: position 177,985 of record NW_026688229.1, read on the forward strand.
CAGCATGTCTGTGACCATTGCCGTGGGAGAGACCTGCAGGGCAACGCCGGCCGGCCCTAGCTAGGCCCCCGCTTGAGGAGGCCTCGGGGACTTTGGTTGGCGAGGAAACCCCCGTCTTCAGACGGGTCTGGCAGCCTGGCCCAACCCAGACCCTTGGCCTGGGCCAGGTGATCTATGGCATGGAGAGGGGCTCTCCCAGCAGCCCCAGATCTGGCCCAGGGGTCCCTTCCCCCACAGCCCCTTCTGCAAGGGGCCCTGCCCCTCCCCCTGCCTTAGAACTCAGCCCTCTGCCCCCCAGCAAGTGTCAGCAAGGAACTCTTCCTATCCAACAGTGGCCCCTAGCGGTGGAAGCTTTGCCTCTGACTTTGGGCACCGGAGCCGCTCTCTTGTTCCTGGAGCTTCTTCTGTCTCTTGGCTTTTCACCAGACAGACAGGAGGGAACAACTGTCCAGGACAGCATAGCAGAGCTTCTCTCCTAGCCCAGTCCCCACCCAGCAGGCTCCGCCCACGTCGGCGACCCCTTCCGTCGCGTCCCCGTGGCCTCCTGCTGGCATTCGGTGTATACATTTTGGAACCCCGCTTCCCCCGGCGCTGGAGGTTTTCCTGGCAGTGGACGCGCTCCCCGAAGTGCATCGGGTGGGTTTGGGCAGGATGCCTATTGGCCGCATCTGTCCCGGCACTGCCACTGGGGACAACTCCCGAGTGCAGAAAACGCCTCCCCTCCCCCCCCCAATCCATCACAACTGTCTTCCCACTCCCGGGCTTGGGCACCTCCCGCCAGTGGCCACCGTCTCCAGAGCAACCAGGAGGGGCGGGGTCGGGGCGAGTCTGCCGGGGGCGGGGTGAGTGGCGCCTGCGCGCCAGGGCGGCGCTGGGCGTGGCCGGCCCAGCAGGCCGGGGCGCCTGCGCATTTGTCCCGGCTTTGCGGGCGTCAGAGAGCGGGGTACGGCGGCGCGGGAGGCCTAGCGCTTGGCCCTCCCCCTCCCCCACCCCGAACCCGGGCGCCGTCTGGGCGCCCCGAAAGGAGGGGGTCAGGCGGAGGCAGCGGACGGAGCGAGAGGGGGCTTAGATCCCACAGGGCTGTTGGATGCGGCTCTCCCGCTGGCAGGTGTCGGCACTTTTGCTTCCCTCCGCGGTGAGGACCACGTTCTCCTCCCTCTCAGCTGACCTGGGCCGGTCCAACGAACCTGAGCGCAGGTGGTGCACCTGGGCTGAGGCTCAGGTCCCAGCCGGCACGGGGCCTGTCCAGAGACATGCAGAGGCCTGTCTCCTGAGCATGCACGCACCCAGTGCCAGGCTCAGCCGCACCCAAAGTGACAGAAGAAGAGGCATGTGTAGGGAGGCCCCCCTGCAAGCGACTCCCCCCACACACACACACACCCCGTGCAAGAGCACGGATTCCCAAGTAGAGCCCACTGGCAGGCCACTGAGGCCCGGAGCCACCTGCCATCAGCAGCGCAGTCCTGGGTGTCCCCGCAGCCCTCAGGAGCACCAGGGCCTGGGGCTCGATCGACCAGGCAGCTGCGCCTCGGCGAGAAGGCCTATCGGCTTTGGTTTGGAAATCTGGACAGTATCCCCGCGGCATTGCCCGCTCTGGTAGCTTGGAACGGCAATCAATAGGAAAATCACCTGGTTTCGTGGCGTGCTGTGGCAGAGGGAAATGTGCTGAAGATGATGGGTTCTCCCTTTTTTTCCCCCACAAACGGATGGGTACGACTCGAGTCAATGCCAAGACAACCCATACGTCCGCTTTGGACGGTCACGATGGCCGCTTAGAATATACCCGGTCCATGGAACACCTGGACCTGTGAGCCCACTTGACCGCAGCGCCTGCCTCAAGTGAGCAGAAATGATTTCCACGCAAGTGAGTCACCACCCAATAGGTAAGCAGTTTCGTTTTGCGTCCCGCAGCCCCAGAGCCAAGAGAAACACTCGTTGGTTGGTACGGTCCCAAAAAGGAGGGCGAGAGGAGAAAGGGCAGGCTCCTTGCTCAGAGTCGTCGGGGTGCTCTGGGGCCCCTCTCGTCCCAGAAAAGAAACGCAGAGAAAGAGAGGTCATTGACAAGGGAGAGGGAAGACTCTGGGCCTGTCCTCTCCGGGAGACAGGCCTCTGCAGGCCTGGCCGGGAGCCCAGGCCGGAGCCCGCAGGCCACCGGTGGGAAAGGCCGGGGTTCCCCTGACAGAAGCTGGAGGTGACGGCGATGGGAGACAGCATGTCTGTGACCATTGCCGTGGGAGAGACCTGCAGGGCAACGCCGGCCGGCCCTAGCTAGGCCCCCGCTTGAGGAGGCCTCGGGGACTTTGGTTGGCGAGGAAACCCCCGTCTTCAGACGGGTCTGGCAGCCTGGCCCAACCCAGACCCTTGGCCTGGGCCAGGTGATCTATGGCATGGAGAGGGGGCTCTCCCAGCAGCCCCAGATCTGGCCCAGGGGTCCCTTCCCCCACAGCCCCTTCTGCAAGGGGCCCTGCCCCTCCCCCTGCCTTAGAACTCAGCCCTCTGCCCCCCAGCAAGTGTCAGGAAGGAACTCTTCCTATCCAACAGTGGCCCCTAGCGGTGGAAGCTTTGCCTCTGACTTTGGGCACCGGAGCCGCTCTCTTGTTCCTGGAGCTTCTTCTGTCTCTTGGCTTTTCACCAGACAGACAGGAGGGAACAACTGTCCAGGACAGCATAGCAGAGCTTCTCTCCTAGCCCAGTCCCCACCCAACAGGCTCCGCCCACGTCGGCGACCCC